>NC_068396.1:27380983-27680983 GCF_023724105.1 Carassius gibelio | reverse complement strand
ATGGGCGGAAGGTAAAATCCAACGCCTCTACTATAGTTAATAGTTCTCTGCATGGTGTTGGATACATGCCATGGTATAGCTGCATGAGCACTTTAAGGATCTTTGAAAACCATAAAGAAAAATAATATAACATCGTAAGATGATTTTCAGTGGCCTCTATGAGAATATAATGTGTAAACATGGAAAGAATGGGTTCATATTCAGTAGCAGCACTCCTTTGAATCCTTAAGATATGTTGTTTGAGTAAAATCAGGTGTGTTTTAAGACTGATCTGGTAAAAGGAATCATTCAGTATGATGAATGTGATGAATAGAGCATTAAAGGAATAATTCGCCCAAAAATGAAAACTGAAGAGTTGTTAGATGAGTTCTTTTCTTCATCAGAATAGATTTGGATAAATTGTGCATAGTTAAAATAACATCTCATACTAGCTACAGTATGTTAACAGTAAAATGTATAATATCAATACATACATAAATCTAAGTGTGTAGAACGACATATATAGTTTTTGCTTTACATTGTTTTACATTAGTTTGTAGGCCTTGAGTTGACCCATTAGAAGCATTTCAAAATCTACAATAACTGAAATATGTACAATAGACAGTTTTTATCTGTTGTTATATCACATCTATGTTCAGTAACCTAAGAACAATTTTTTTTAATTGGTCATGTCATTATTAATTGGAAAGATTCTAACTTTTCTGGGACCAAATTTCTACAATAATCCAGCACAAAAAGCCATTCAATATCCACCAAGAAATCAAATTTGTAAATCTGTTTAAACAGTTTTCTATTCTTCTTCACTCACCACTATTATTGATAGCCAATGAGCATAATGAGCAGTCAGCAGGTTTCACTCAGGTTACCGTGTTAATGTCTCCGCTTACAATTTTCAACAATGTCAGCTGGCACCCAATTATGCTCAGGCCACACACGGGTCATTAGAGGGTTATGATGGTGTCATTCCGATGGGTGTTTGACAAAGCACAAGTGTCTTCATACAGGAGTTTTGTGGCTCACGTAGTAAAATAAAGAAAAGATCAGGCTTTTTGCTCTGCACAGTGGTTGCCATGCACCAGTAAAAGAGAAAGAAAGGTATCTCTGGTTAACCACTTTGCAGCTGGGCCTTGTTAGCTGATGCACTTTTGTACGTTTTTGCCACTGGATGCGGTTCCAAAGGTGGATTAGAAATGAAATAAGAACTGCATTGTCTTAAACGTCTGTTAACTTAACAGATAATGTCCTGTCAGAAAATAAAATTACCTTCAGTTTTTTTTTACAGCTTTCTTTCTTACAGTGGTCTGAATATACACGCATTTGAATTGAAATGTATCTGGAGGTGAGAAGTAGCAGTGTTTCTTCAGTAGCAAACATCAAAGACGCCTCAGATCAATACCCCACTCCTCACAGCCATAGTGTATTATTACCCATAATCCCTCTGTAATCCATGTACAAGGGTCACCCATCCTTGTCCAAATAGCTACAATCTCATTAAGCCTCAAATAAAACTTTCCTATTTATCTACAGATTTCAAATGAAACTAATAAGGCTCTAATATACCCCTCACACCCCCTCCTTCTCTCTCCTCTCTCTCTGCCATTCCAAAACCCTAATTATATTTCTCCCTATCTGAAAGCAATCAGTGATTGTGTGTGCCACGGTACGAAACATGCTGACAATACCAGCCAATGGCACAAGTGCCAGTGCAGCTGGACTAATTAAATTAAATGTGATGCTGCCTTGCCACTGCGCTGCTCAGTGAGAGAGAAATGAGCCAGAGCAATAATGAGTACTGTAGCCGAGCAGGGAGGAGGGAGATATTGTACTGGAGACCGGACACTTGCAGTGATTTTGAGATGTGCTGGGTAAAGTACCTTAGTAATATGCATAGTGCATGTCTATATATACAGAGAGAGAGAGAGAGAGAGAGAGAGAGAGAGATTTCCTGCCATTATCCAATTCCCATTTGTCTTAATGGTGACACCTATTGGATCTTCATTACTATGAAAGAGCAACTTTTTATTTCAGTCTGCAAAAATGAATAGCAGTTTAACAAATACTACAATGATATATTATTACTTTAATATAATTTAATATAATATTCACTAACAAAGCTCAGAAGTTAAGAAATTAAGTTTTTTCTTTCTTTCTTTTATAAATTAATTTATAAAATGATATTTATACATTTCTTTTTCAAATGAATGTATATTTTTTTACTTTCTATTCATCAAAGAAACCTAAAAAAGGATCACTGTAAAAATATTAAGCAGCACGAATGTTTTTAACATTTATATTGATGATAAATTTTTCTTGTATAATTTCTGAAGACAGGAATAATAATGCTGAAAATTTAGCTTTGCATTACATGAATAATTTACACTCTAGATTATTTGAAATAGTAATATTTCACAATATTATTATTTGTATTTTTGTTCACATAAATGCAGCCTTGATGAACATAAGAGACTTGCAAAACCCCAAACTTTTTAGCGGCTGTGTATTTCTATCATTATTATTATTATATTTTGTAGGTGAATTATTTGTCAAGTGCTAAAGTGACAATAAAACAAGACCAAAAAATGTTACAATTTCATTTTCATATATTCTTAATTTCAGTTTTAACCAAAACCATCCCATAAATTAAAAGCTCTCTAAAAAATAAACAATGCATATAAAATCATTAGACAAAATGAAAGCAAAAAACAAAGCAAAAAAACAATAAAAAGCTAAACTTGTTTTTTGAGAGAATCCTGCTGAGAAGAAAACGCAGCTGGACTATTAAACTATGATGAAACGCGGGCGGCAGCGGCAGTGGAATCTGGTAAACATGTGTAAAGCTGCTAATCTTATTTAACTCTGGCTTGTAAGCCCTGCAAATTGGACCTGACACGCTAACAACACTCGTGAAACAATCCTTAACCTCAAATGTCAGACCTCAGAGGGAGCCCCTGACCTCAGCTCTGTCTCTCTCTGTTACTCTCTCTTACTTATTTTCTCTTCTGCTCATTCTCTGGATCTTTCAAGCACTTTGTACACTTTTTTTTCCCCAAAGTCTCTCTCGCTCAAAATCTCAACCACCTCTTCCTACATCTCTACTGGCTGGAGTGGAACTTTCAGTGGACCTCTTTCTTTTCTCTGTTGGCAGAAAGGGCAGGGAGGAGACAACTAGACCCCCCGTCTGATGCTAGTTTGGGCCCTGATAAGATCCCAGCGGGGCTAAGTGTGAGGCACTCAGCAGGACGTCCCCTCTTCAAACTCTCCACCTCTTCCTTTTCCTCTTTTTAGTCTCCAGACATCGTAAATGAGGTCATCTCTCCTGGACTGGTCCATCCAGGCTGAAGCCCAACGGTGCTCAAAGCCAACCTCTCACTACCTGGCCTTTCCTTCCCTTTGTTTTGTCTCTCTCAGAGGCCGTCCATTAGTCTCTCTCTCTCTCTCTCTTCATAAATTATTTCCTATTCTACCACAAGGTGTAGAATCAAATGTAGGAAACGACCAGTAGATTTTAACAGTCCACTTGCATTTGAATAACAAGAGATATAAAAAAAATAGGCTTTGATCATATCAAATTACTAAATGTAATAATATTTAAAACTGTAAATACAATTCCAGTCTAATTACAGAAAATAACTGAATGCTGAATGCACATTTGAAAATAAATATTCTTCATTATCAAAGGTTCCATGGATAATCCATGGAACCTTTCCATTAAAAAAAAAAAAAGTTCCATACACTGTCAGAAATATGTTGTCACTGGGACAAAAGGTACTAATAGGTACCCTTTGGAGATAATAAAAAAACAGGTCTATCTTATGAAAAGGTACTGCCTCAAAGCCCTTTTTCTGAAAGTCTGTAGTAAAAGTTTTTTTTTAATCTTCACTGAAAGGGAACCAAAAATGGTTCTTCAGTGGCATCAAACTTTTATATTTAAGAGAGTACAGCAACAGCTAAAACCACATGATACTCTGTATCTGTACAGCTCAAGTTACATGACATCAAAAAGCAAACATTCATTCATAATTCATAAGGTCGTGTGTAAAGGGTCACGTCTAAGCTCCACTTGCACCTGTTGCTTCTACACCTGTATTCAAAAAAGAGAAACCATAGAAGTATTAAAATAAAAAAGTTTGATCCCACTATAAACTGGTGAACAGCTCCTAGAAACAAAATCACATACACCTTGAAGACTGAAATCTTAACAAACACAAAGAAATTTCCAGCATATCTCTCACAAAAACATCACCATAGACTAAACACTTCCTGTATTTCATAACATTTGCATAAAACCGAGTTTGACAGTAACTCTCCTTCTTCCTCTGTCATGGCTGCCATGCACTTTTCTCCTGACATTTCTCCTTCCTTCTGAGAAGCTGGTTCACAATTAACCTATCCCCAGAAAGGTCTTCAGATAAACCCCTTTTGTCCCCTCTACAACCACCCCAGCATCCCATGACCCACCTCGGGGGAAAGAAATCCATGCCCCGTACCTGCTGCCCTTTTGAGGAGGGGGACCGGAGGAAGGAGAGCGCTCCTTTGTCCTTCTCCCCATCTCCACTAGAGACAGAGGGGTGGGTGGGGACCCTTTGCTCCCCCCCATCCACTCCTCATCCTCCGCTTCGTCTCAAACCATTTCAGCCTGAAGAGCCTCAAGCGGGGTGGACTAAAGCCCGGCGAGGTGTGCTCTCTCCCAGTGTGCACGCCTGCCTCGCTCCCCTGGTCCACGCAAACTAGGCTGCTTCAGTCCGGGCCCCAGCCTCTTTAGGCAATGGAGTGGTTTATTTAATTTGCCGCTATAATGGAGAACTCTGAATGAGCGGCTGGGGAAAAACCGGCGAGAGAGAAGAGAGAATGCGGGGCGGGCGCGAAGCAAAAGAAAAAAAGAAAGAAAGAGATCTAGACGAGTGAAAGAAGAGAAAGAGAGAGAGAGAGAGAGAAAACAAAAGCTAAAAGCTACCATTATTTTGATTCACCCATCCCTTTTTTTAAAAAATTACTTCCAAAGTGTGATATCTATTGTACGGGGAATAATGCGGAACAATGCAAGCGGGGGTCTTGGCAATATTCAAAGGGGCTTATTCAGTGCAGGGCCGGTGGCTGGCTGTACATTCAGGCCCAGAACACTCCCATACAAGCTCGTTCGGCGGGCACTATAGCGCTCTTTGTGAGGGCAGTGTAAACAAAAAGGCACCCCAGAGCACGGTGGGATGTGGGAAAAAGAGAGCAGCTTTATTCCCCAGAGGTCCTGCATTATTATGGGGTTAGAACGTGTTGGTTTTGTCTAGTGTAGGTCCGACCCCTTGCAGTCACAACAGCATCGGACTGCAAGAGTATTTAAACAGAGTCACAGGAGGGAAAACCTTCAGAGGGTTTGGGCTTCTCAACTCCACATCTGTTCATGGTGAAAAACAGATAAATGGATTTATGAAACATTTAAAGGAAAACAACCTGTAACAGATAGGATCCATTTGCTAACATAATAAACTAAGGGTGAAAAATATTTATGATTTATTTATTAATCTTAGTTCATGTTAATTATAACAATTATTGATACATTTTTTGAATCACAAGTGGTGTCTATTAATAATATTTCATAGAGCTGACCTTATTAACATTATTATAAATTGTTTTTAGAATAAACGTCGGAAAAAATACATTTAAAGAGATATTTCACCCCTCAAGAAATGAAAATGTTCATCTTAGAGACCAAGTCTCTCTATTAAACAGTTGCTTGTTAGCATGCCTATTATTAACACATTAGTTTTATTAGTACTTATAAAGCACATATTTTGCATGACCAAATTCTATATCCCTACACAATAACTAAACTTAATAACTACCAACTATTAATAACCAGCAAATATGGAGTTTAAGAAGGCAAAAGTAATGGTTTGTTAATAACAAGAATGTAAAGAAATGTTTTTTTAAAGTAAAGAAAGTATGTTTTTTTCCTCATGCACTGAGCCAGAAATATCTACTTCAGTAGCAGTTACATACAGTACTTAACTTTCCAGTTTTATTCCTAACTATATTCTGAAGGAGTTTGTTCTTACATCATCCTCCTGGTTTGGACTTTCGACAGTATTTTCTGAGTCATGGACACCTTAAATAACAAATATTAATAAACGTAACAAATACATTGCTTGATTTTAGTTGGTGGATTAATTAACAATAACTAATGGGGCTTTATTATGAAGTGTTACCAACCTACATCAAATGCAGAGGATTGACTAAAGTTCAAAAGAAGTCAAAGGAAGATTCATAATTGTTACAGACTGTTGCTTTTTTTGTGCAGCCTGAAAGGCTGGAGCTCCTGATTACAGCCTGTTTCCACAGATAGACTCTTCTCCCATTCACGTGGACTGACACACACGGCTCTCTGAGACCTCACTGAGACTGTGTGTCTCATTCATACGACTCCACCTGAGAGACACGCTCTGTGTTTACACAAGATTATATTCCCCATGCTCAACACATATACAAACACACACACACACGGCAGCCAATGCGAGGGCTAAACAAACAGCCCCAATGCACATAGAGGAGCAGACATATCATCATGCCACATAATAGAGATAGGCCTTGAATATCAGAAGTCTGTCTGTTTCATGAGTCTGGGATGTCAATCAAAACTATTTACACGAGAGCTGAAGGTTTACAGGCACTCTTGTAAGCTTCTGTTAAGAGAGAGGCAAGTATATGTCTAAATACACATATTTATATCTAAATAAATATTAGATTTATATAAGGAATTATACATAAAAAGGTTCAAATGCTGACCACAAAGAAAACAGTTTTTAAGAAATTGCTAAATCAAGTGCAATAATAAATACTAGTGTCAAGAACATTTCTGCATTTTCAAAACATAGTGAAATATAAGACAAATTATAGAGGAAATTATCTTATTTGGTACTCACGAATTATTTCCTATTAATATCATTGTTGAAAATACAGTTTTTGCTGCTTAATGTTTTTGGTGAAAACTCTGATACACTGCCATTCAAAATATTTTTGTAGCAATAAAAAATAAATAAATACTTGAATACTTTTATGCAACAACTAATCAGTAAATTTAATTAAATATTCATAATATAAGAATTCTATTTTAAATAAATCTTTTGTAACTTCATATTCATCAGAGAATCCTAAAAAGAAGATTGGTTTCCACACAACTATTAGCACCACAACTGTTTGTTATATTAGTGATGTTTTTATGTTTCTTGAGCATCAAACCAGTATATTAAAATGATTTCTGAAGGATCATGTGACATTGAAGAGTAATGATGCTGAAAATTCAGCTTTGCCATCACAGGAATAAATACTAATTTTAAATATATTTAAATAGAAAAGTTATTTTTTTTATTTGTAATTATATTTCATAATATCACTGTTTTACTGTATTTTTGATCAAATAAATGCAGTCTAGGTGAGCTAAAGAAATATTCAAAAATCTTACATATGCCACAAACGTTTGAACAGCAGTATAGTGTATATAATAACTTATAAATAATAACATATTTGAACAGAGAGCTCGTTAACTAATCTTGTTTCTATGCATTGCCTTAAACACAATAGGTTACTCATTCTGCTGAAAAAGGACTGAACAGAGCCAGAGAATAGCCAGGATGTTTTCCTGCTGCAGAATGGATTACGCAGGCAGTTCTATACAGGTTTCCAGCAGGCATTAGAACCAGAGCCTGCTCTCTAATAAAGAGAACAAAACATAGCGTGTGTCACAGTGCTGCCGCAGCAGACAGAAAGACAAACAGACACAGAGAAAGTTCTTTGCCACTCATCAGAATAGAGAATTCAACACTGAAAAGAAAAAAAACTACTGAATACTGGTGAGTTACAAACAAAAAACCTGTGGGTCAAAGTCTCTCTCTCTCTCATACATACGTACATGCTGGATTATACTAGACAACTGTCAAGCCAAAGATGTTTTGTTCAGTTTTATAGATTATTGTAAGTCAACAAAAAATGTCACAGACATTAGGCTTACAACCGCAACCCTGCCAAGGATGTGTCTAGTTTTCTTTCTTTTTTTTCTTCACAAAAATTATTTTTATTACCAAACAGAATCCTGCATTCATATCTGGCGACTGCCACAAATATTGTCCGTCGCCATTGAATTTCTACGATTCTCAGTGCCTCGCCTGCAACAAAACAATTTCTTTTTTTTTAAGTTGGGTCAGAATAATGCTGTTTCAATTTGTGAGTTTTTAAGCACTGCTTAATTAGTCCTCCCTCCCTGCTGCTCCTTGCTCGCAGTTAATTAACTTGAAGGCGCGAGTAATTAGCTGGAGACGCTGAGTGATTCACGCGCTGTCCCTCCGATTAAACTCCTCGTGAGAGCAGCATGCGAGCCTCACGTGTGACAGACTACAGCGCGAGATGTACAATCAGACTCATGTGATAGAGGACAATCACAGAATTTGCCACAATAAACGTGTGACACTATCACACAAGACATGAAAATGTTTCACTCCAACTTGTATGACACACTTGTAACTATTTCATGCATTGGCGAATTGGTGGCTAATTTGTATGACCTGTTTAAGTCCCACTGACAGTCCCGTATCTGAATATGCATACTTGTAGGTGGAAAAAAACAGTATGTGAAAGAGTAGCATATCCGTATATTTTTCTGTCTAACAAATGGCAAGTAGTTTTATTGGATGATATGCATATACTGTATGTTCAACTTGCAGCGCAGGGATATAGAGTATGTGTGAGACAGACACTGTTTGTGTGTAAGAGAGATAATGCTGAGAGAATAGGGTTGTAATGGGCTCTCTATTCGAAGGTAAAACTGTGCTGTTATGGCATCAGAGGGTGAAGAGGAAGCAAAGACTATAATCACTACAATTACCCATCGCTCTCACCCAGACCAGCACTCCTCAGCTCTCTCTTAAATACAGTCACTCACTCACCCTGTCTGTCTCGTCATTCTAAAACACTCTTTACTCACAATTTTGAATGAAAAGGTACCAGTTTCGCTAGTTCAAATCTTGTAAAACTGGCATTTAGCAAAAGCGAGGTTGTCTCGCTTAAAACGACCGCCAGAAATTGATAATAGGGAGCTGATATAGAAAAAAAAAGACTTGCTGCACCATAACATCTCTCTGGAAGCCGTGTCTCAAAAAAGACAGATGTAACACACAGTGTGAGATGCTATTGAAAACTAAGAGTTAACTGCAAAAATATATATATATACATATATACAACAGCAATAATATAACAACATACTCAGTGTAGATGATAATAATTATCAAAATCATACAGTAAATGAATGCTGTCATATTGGAACCTTACTTCTACTTATCCATAACACTGTGCCTCTAACCATACTGAACCTGTGGATCAGTAAATGCGTCCTTGAAGGTCCAGGAAGGGAACAACAGTTTCACTCACAGCCAATTTCAATTATACGCCTATAAAAAACAGTTTATTTACACTCCAACTCTTTAAGTAAATATGGGACAGGAATCAGGTAAAGAATGAGGCTAGAATGGGAACTCATACATTTAAATTACATTTAAATTATAGAGTTACATCAAATAGATAAGCTTTTATTCTTCATCTGATGAAGCAGACACATGCAGACACAGAAGGAGAGTTACAATCTGAAAACACACAGACGGTGATGACTTGAGCAGACAGTAGCATCGATCTTCAGTCTACTGGTATTTCTGGAAGATTTCATCGCATCTGTAGGGAAAGCAGACAGTTTGATGGGTAAATGACAGATGAGGTTTGGATTGAGTTTGACATGTTTTCATGGGGGTGGTGTGGTGCAGTATAGAAATGACTGTATCACATGAGCTCTGGTGAAGTTCTACAGGAGCAATAGAAGGTGTTCTATTGTGTTAAACAAAGTAAACATATTTTGGAATTAATATTTCAATTAAGGTACGCAAATTATTTCTAATTACTAATACAGTCAAACATGTCCCCCTTAATCTTTAACTTGTTGGCAATTTACATTTTTGTAGCTCAAGTGGTAGAGCATTGCGATAGCAAGCGCAATGTTTGGGGTTTGAATCCCATGGAACACATGTTAGGAGAAAATTGTTAGCCTGAATGCAATGTAAGTCGCTTTGGATAAAAGCATCTGCTAAATGCATAAATTACACACAATTACACACAATTTAGTACTTCTACAGTAAATATAAATCATATGCTGTTTTTCTTAACACTTGGGTGCAGTTTCATACACTTTTTTTTCATCTACAGTACTGTCAAGGAAAACATGGGACACAGAAAAAGGCATAGTATCTCTCACAATATAATATCTCACAAACCCTGTTATAATCTGTTGAAGAGGGAACACAGGAAACAGAGCATTCTTTCACAGTCTGTGACATTGGAAGGAGATGTATTTCATTGTGCCGCATCCAGCACTTAATCACATACACATTCTGAACTCAGAAAATCTGACAGAACGCTCAATCCCATCCTGATCTTTTTTTTTGTGTGTGTTTTTGTTCATATTTTTAAATTTTACTGTATTTTAGGAAAAATCTATAATGACCTTGATGTTTTTAAACTGTTTTTGAATTATCTAACGTAGGTTAGACGCAAGGGGACAGGACGACTATGAGTGAATAATTAATATTTGTTCAATAATATAAAGCTATCGTACAGTGCAGAAGACTTAAAATATTGCACATGATTTATATGTACTATATATAGGTGCATCTAAAAAAATTTAATGTCATGGAAAAGGTCTTTATTTTTTGTAATTTAATTAAAAAAGATTCATTGCACACAAACTGAAATATTTAAAGAGTTTTTTGTTTTATTTCTGATGATTACGATTTACAGCTTAGGAAAATAAAAAATTCAGTATCTCAAAAAATTTGAATATTACATTTTGAGCTTGATTAGTTTGATTAATTTGGAGCATAAATACTGGGTTCACTTTTGGGCTAGTTTAGAGCATGCAACCACAATTATGGGAAAGATTACTGACTTGACAGTAGACAATCATCAGCACCCTCCACAAGGAGGATAAGTCACATAAGGTCATTGATGAAAGGGCTGGCTGTTCACAGAGTGCTGTATCAAAATATATTTATAGAAAGTTGACTGGAAGGTAAAAGTGTGGTAGGAAAAGTTGCACAAGCAACAAGGATGACCACAACCTTGGGAAGATTGTCTGTAAAATTTGATTCAAGAACTTGGGAGAGGTTCACAAGGAGTGGACTGAAGCCGGAGTCAGTGTATCAAGAAAAAAAAACGTCTGGGGTAAGGAGAAAAAGAACTGGACTGTTGCTCAGTGATCCACAGTCCTCTTTTCAGATGAAAGTAAATTTAGCATTTCATTTGGAAATCAAGGTCTGGAGGAAGACTTGAGAGGCACAGAATCCAGGCTGCTTGAGAGTGAAAGTGACATTCAGCCAAGTATGGTGACCCATACTCAGAATCCATGCTCTGCATTTAACCCATCCAAAGTGCACACACACAGTAGTGAACAGTGCCTGGGGAGCAGTTGGGGGTTCAGTGCACCTCAGTCGTGGTATTGCAGGCCCAAGATTCAAACTCACAACCTTAGGGTTAAGAGTCAAACTCTCTAACCACTAGGCCATGCCTTCCCTTGAAGCCCAGTGTGAAGTTTCTGAAGTCAGTGATGATTTCACCCAATGTCACGGGTGCCGTGACGTCTGCTGGTGTTGGTCCATTGTGTTTTATCAAGTCCAATGTCAATGCAGCCATCTACCAGAAGATTTTGGAACACTTTATTCTTCCATCTGCTGACAAGTGTTATGGATATGCTGATTTCCTTTTTCAGCAGGACTTTAGCACCTGCCCACAGTGCCAAAACCACTTCCAAGTGGTTTGATGACCATGATATTACTGAGCTTGATTGGCCAGCCAACATGCCTGACCTGAACCTCACAAAGAATCTAAGGAGTATTGTGAAGAGGGAGATAAGTAACATCATTTTTGATTGATCTTTGAGAAAATATAAAAAAAATTTAAGATACTGAATTTTAAATTTTCCTAAACTGTAAGTCATAGCCATCAGAATTAATACAAAAAACTCTTGAAATATTTCTGTTAGTGTAAAATGAATCTAGAATATAAGAAAGTATGCTTTTTTGAATTAAATTACAAAAAAATGAATAACTTTTCCATATACACATTATGGTTTGGTACAGCAGAGGAAGAAACTACAAATAAAATTGCTTTATTTTTATTAAACAGTGGTTTACTGAACAAATTGCTTTCTTAAAATAAATTAAATCATACCTCAGCGTATGCTCAAAACGAAAGAGAGGCATTTTACATTGTTATAAAGTTACAGTTAACAACAGACCGATTGCACATTATAAAGTTTTTAAATTAAACAGTTTCTGTTATAACCTGTTTCATAACAGATTTATTTTAACATACATTAAATAATTAAGAAACAACTAATAGGTAAAATATATATTTTTTTATTATTATTAAGTGAAATGCTCTTCTCTAAATTTCATTTTTTATTTGTCCACGAGCTGTGGACATTGATGACTTGCTTGCCTAAGGTCAATGAAATGCTACATGACATTTTGTTTTAATGTCTTTGCATGGATGAAACACTGGTTGAGTGATTACAAGAGGCTTTAGATGTTTATTAATGTTTATTTCTTATTGAAACTAGTAGTAAAGTGGAAGGGATGAGTGCGCTTCATGTACTGTTCCACCCCTAATATTTTTTAAGTGTTTTTTGGTTCTTTTTAGTGCTGACAGGTGTGGTTAGTATAACATGTTGTTTAAAAAAATCTTTTTTTAGCAGTTGTGTTCCAAAAAAACCCCTCTTTTCCCATAAGTTCAATCAAGAAAATACAGGACTTCCAGGAAATTGTCATTGACATTCAGTTCTCTGAATTCGTGTCATACACTCCACCATCTCTTCTTTCATCCTCTTTTATCTGCCACGCTCACCTTCTCCTCCCTCCGCTGTGTCTTACACAGTTCAGTCTCTCCAGTATTCTTTCTCTCTTAGCCCCTCTGCCACTCCAGGTTCACTCTCATCTTTTCCAAGGTCTGCAAGCACAATAGCCAAACAACAGATTAGCATTTTCTCCCCGACGTGCGTTTGACATTGTGCAAGAGAATGAGCGGCGCTTCTCTAGGCCACTAACCTTGCTATGCAAGGCTAATTATAGTCTTCACAATTAGCACGCCAATGCTAGTCGCAGCATGAATGTCATTCACCTTTGATAAAGTCCTGGCCTTGCGGCTAACCGCTTTTGAGCCAGTGCATTATCCCATATTATCCGTTCAAGCCATTCGAAGTTAATGAGCTTTGATTTATGCGGAATTTGATGTAAAAGGGATTTGGTAACCTGGTCAAGCAGGCTTGCCAAGTATGCTAGTGTAGGCCCACCAGTCTTGGTCTGTCTCCAAATTCTGCAAAAAGCCATGAAAAAGCACTCCACATATCAAAATGACAATCAAATGAAATTTCTGGGACCATCAGATAAGCAACGCAGAAGGAAAAATTGGGCTTCCTTTTGTGAGGAGAGATAGCACACACGCACATCACACTCCTAAATGGGACCAGCTTTGACAATGGCATTACCAGCTGGATGACAGTTGTGACCTAAACTATGACAGATGGAGGATTGATGGGCCAACCAAGTTATGTCTTGCTCCCTACGGGCTAATCTGTGTGAAACTGATTCAGTTAACCCTCCTCCAGCTGAACACTCTTATCCAGAGACAAAAGTAGTTGAGTGCTATGTGGTCACCTATTACAAATTATTTAATTTGGGAAAACGGCTTTTCAGAATCCTGTGTTGTATATTTCAGTCTTTTTAAGGCTGCTGTTAACAATATTTTAGTCAGCTGCTGAGGCCATAACTCCGTTTTATAGCAAGAGCCAGTAATGCATTCACACAAATTCAATAGAGCTGCCCCAATAACAGCTGTTCTCTGTAAAATTCAGTTAGACAGTTGTTTAGTTCACTTCTATGACTATGTTTAAGCCATGGTAGACAAGATTTGACAATGAACTAACATTTGTTTGTATGGTTTCAATATGTTTTATAATGTAGCTATATGACTTTAATCATATTTTTCATTGTCCTTAAATATACATATATAAAGAAATTAACACTTTTATTAAGTGAGGATACACTGAATCAATCAAAAGTGAGTACCTAAAGATTACTAAAGCTTCCTATTTTTACATAAATGCTGTTCATTTGAATCATTTATTCATATAAGAATCCTGAAAACAAAGTATCACAGTTTCCACAAAAACATTAAGCAGAGTTCAAATTTTAACACCGATAATAAGAAATGTTTCTTGAGCAGCAAATAAGAATATCAGAATGATTTCTGAGGAACCGTGTGACACTTAAGACTGGAGTAATTATCAAATTCAGCTTTATTTTGAATTGTAATAATATTTCACAATATTACAATTTTATCAAATGATCAACCTTGGTGAGCATTGCAGGATTCTTTTTGGGGATTTTTTTTTTTACTGATCTCAACCTTTTGAACTATATTGTATATATAATAAAATATCACTATACTAAATATTGATATTAAATAATATTTTAAAAGATGTGTATATTATAGCTATATTAAATATTAAAAACATACACTTTCACCCAAAAACTCCACCTCTGATTTGACCTTCATTAAATGCAGAAATATAAGATGCTGGTAAAAAAACACGGGTAAACAAATATTTCGGCTGCCCGAGAAACATCACAACTTTGCCTCCCCGGAGTGCAATCTGCTGACAAACAACTCTCTGATTTTGCAGAACATTTTAATTAGACAAGGGCTCTCTGGATGTAAAGAGAGGGTTATGTAAATCCAGAACGACGGCAATGCTTTTAAATCAATTTCATTTCATTAAACAGTGGCACAGCAGCTGTACCTCTGCGGTCCTGCCTGATCTACCACTGTGCGGGACTGAAAAAACACTGTGGCCTCGGAGGGCCAAATGCAATCACATGCAGTCCTAAAGCATCTCAACTTGAACTGCAGAAAATAATTGCTCTCCTCTCAGTTTTATAAAAAAAATAATAATAATAATAATAATGAAAAAACAGCAACTTTAACATATAAAATACTGTTTCGTTCAGTTTGCTAGGATTTATGCCACTGGTTGAGTACACAGCAATGCCACAGAAGAAGAATCTAAAGAATCTTTCTCCACTATAAAGAACCTTTTGTAGAATGGAAAGTTTCAATGGAAGTTAAAGCTTCTTAATGGAAGCATCGATGCCAATAAAGAACCTTTTTTCTTTAGAGTGTAAGTCATGCAAATCTTCAGGTTGCTTCATTTCAGAAGAGACCCAGTCGAAAACTCTTTTACTTCTGGCTCTAACACATCAAGGGTTAATCAATGAGACATTCGGCTGATGTTTGATGTAAAAAACAAAACAAATGATAAATGAGTCGTATCAGTGTCTGACAGGGCCAGCGGGGCGGGTGTCCTCTTGGCCCTCTAATACGCCTCTCCATGCATTCCCACTGTTGCTCGCTCTCCTCATCCTCGCAGATGTTTTCAGACATATTAAAACAGCATCAGTAAATCTGCCGAACGGCCACCCTCGATCCTGCCGACACCACGAGTCGTTTCATCACCTCGCCTGTAATGAAACGACGGGCTGATGGAATCCGCTCAGCACGGCATTAATCAGAGCTTTCCTACTCCATGTGAAATATCAGACCTCTCCTGACAAAGGCCCCCCTCTGCATGAACAAGCCGATCATTATCTGCTCCTGTAGGAAATTAAATACGGGGCCCTCCGTCTGTAATATGCGGATATGCAGATTGGCAGGCGGAATGGAGGGACGAAACTGGCCAACGCCAGGGCGACTTGATTAATATGCGCGGTATGAATACGAAATGAGACAGCATGTCTCATGTTGTTGGGGGGTGGTGGGAGCATTAAAATGTCACCACTATGGCCGCACTCACATGCTGATTTAGATGAAGAAGCTAAAATATTGCCTTTTAAAAGGGCACACGGGGGGTGATTAAAAGAGCCTTGTTTGCTTGTTTTAAGATGACGGGGGTCATGGTGAGATGATTTAACCCCTCTATTGTCTTCAGGTCAGTTTCGACCTGTGCTCTTAATACCACAGTTTTGGTGTTTGGAACCAGGCTTTGTGACATTGTGAAAATCTAAACAAACACAGTAAAACCAAACTTTAAGTTGGTAACACCTTACAATAAAGTGCCGATAGTTAACATAAGTAATGCATTAACTTTGTTAGCATTAAAAATATAGGTTTATGCTAGATTAAGGTTCATTGGATAATATTAATGGACCACTTTTGATTTAAAAAATCTATTAGAAAATGTTCAAATTAAAATGAATTGAGATTAATAAATGCTTAAAATGTTTTTCATTGTTACTTAATGTTAACAAATCTAGTTAACCAATGTTAACAAATGGACCTCTGTTAAGTGTTACCAACATGTTTTATTACAATAACATTTACTAAAATTGACCAATAAAGGCCATTATTTAGACCTTTCAGCATGTTATGCAGTTTTATAGTTTTTTATGAATCAACATGGTAACTTAAACGCCCCTTCACTTTTCTATACACACGTTGGACCACAATAAACAGATCTGCCTAAGCATGGAGAATTTTTTTTTTTTTTTTTTTGTGATATGCAATAAGGGTCAATATTGATTCTTTCAGTCAAAGAAATACAAATGCTGTTTATACACAATGTTTGAGGTATTGCAAAATTCCAAATTTGAGCTTTTCTGTTAGCACAAATTGTGCAGTATTTCATTTAAATAACATTAAACAATATATGTGTGTTTGTGTGTGTGTGTGTCTGTGTGTGTTCCCAAATCTGAACTGCAAGCTATATGCTTTTAATATTCGAGAAGGAAAAAAAAAAGATAAATTCTGCTACTAATCCTCTGCCCCCTCACATTGGGAGAGAGGAACCGGAGTGATTTTGTATGAGAGGCCATTTCTCTCGTATTGTTATTAATAAGGACCTGCACTGACACCTTCGCCAGGCCTGATTGTGGGGCTCATCTGCATTGTATAGAGAAATAGGGGGGATTCTGCAATATTACCAAAGCTGTAATTTCCTGCAATATCATTTCACATTCGTCCTCTTTTCTAGTCTTTTTCCACCGCTTCTCTTCTGGCCATTTCTACCCTGTTGGAGTGTAATTAAGAGTCCTGACCCCGTGACCTCCTGGTTTTAACAAGCCATTTGGAAAATGCTCTGAAAAAGCAGATCTTTAACAAAATATCTCTCCCCCCATCTCTCTCAGGGGGTTCAGCGATAGAATAACATGATTAATCCAGTAATTGTATGGCAGGCAGTAGCTGTATTTCTCTGAGTGCTGGTTTTTCTCTTTCTGAGAGGATGATTACATGGGGAAGGCATGTCCCATGTTATCAGACAGTTCTTCTGAACAAACTATCTGCACTATGATTATATTATGCCAGCTCACACTTGAGTCACAAAACTCACAAATGTTATAAAGATGGAGGGGGAAAAAAAGCCAGATGAAAGTAAAGGCATATTATGAACAATAGTATGTTCCTTTCTTCTACAGGAGACAAAAATATATAATTTTCAAAGACTCTATCAATGGATTTATAATAGAATAAGAATCAAAATGACTAAAAAAGTTATTTGTTCCACATATTCTGAAACCACATGGTTATTTATTTCAAGAAAAAAAACAACTGAAATGTAAGTTAAAATCCCTACAGAGGCGTAAATGTTTGCTCAAAACCTTTCTACGAATCGTATTATTCGGTGAGTACATGATGACTGAATTTTCAATATCTGGGTGAACTACTTACACTAAACTCTGACTTAACACCTCACAGAATCCATTCATCTAAGCTAAAATCATATTTATTATAAATCTAGAGTTTTTAGTGTCTTTAAAACACCCTTTTACATTTTTACTACATAAGTGTCATTAAATGTTTCTTGAAAAATTAAACTCCACTGTACTACCAACTAATTTTGCATGTAATACCCACTTTTAAAGAATAATGAGCGCTGTCTTGGATGATTCTGCCAGTGCTGTGTTAGGACACCGGAGGCTGGCGTCAGGCGCAGTAAGCTGAGCAAGCAGCAGTGCGGAAGACAGCCTCTCTGGCATTCTGTGTTTTTAAAAAAGGGATTGAGACAGAGGCTTCCTTATGACAACACGCTGACACCTCAAACATCAATGCCAAGAACATGCACTAACTCTCTGTTTCTTTGCCTTTTGTAAAACTAGCCTTTGTTTAGTACACCCTCAGAAAAATACAAATGTGATTGCTGGGCCGTAACCTTTCAAAAGATTAGAATATGTAGCATTCTGATACTAATATGTACTCTTAAGACACTGATGTGTACCTTTTAAGGGTACAAAGGTACACCATTTGCAAAGATAACGCCTCATTGACAGCTTTTAGCAAAATTTTTGGCCAATGAATATTCAGACTTGTGGAAAAAACCTTGAGAATATATATATATATATATATATATATATATATATATATATATATATATATATATATATATATATACACACACACTATATTAACACATATTTGCACTATTCTAAATATACAATTGGATTGAGTAACTTTTTTTAAATTCTTTCTGCAAGGATGCATTAAATCGATCAAAAGTGACATTAAATTATGTTACAAAGGATCACAATTTCATATAAATGCTGTTCTTTTGAACTGTAATCAAAGAAAATATTAAAGGGGGGGGGGTGAAATGCTCGTTTTCACTCAATATCCTGTTAATCTTGAGTACCTATAGAGTAGTAATGCATCCTTCATAACTCCAAAAAGTATTTAGTTTTATTATATTCATAAGAGAAAGATAGTCTGTACCGATTTTTCCCGGAAAAACACGAGCGCCTGGAGGCGTGACGTGTGGGCGGAGCTAAAGAATCACAAGCGCCAGTTGCGTCGAGAGCGTTTGGAAGCTATGACAGCTGTGAAGGCTGAAACTGAACGAGAGCAGCAGCAGCAACGACTTGCTCCTAGCGGGGCTCGAACCCGGGTCACCGATGGGAGGCGGATGCACTAACAAGGAGGCAGAGATATTTGAAGCAGTTTTACTCACCGCCTGCGGTTCCAACACACGATCGTGACCCTTTCTCATTGGGATTGCATCATCCTTAAGAAATAAATGATACGCAAATCCGTCGTCAAACCGGGCCTTGTTTGTAAAACAAGCATTTTAGAAATGCAGGGAACAAACACAAACACTTGCACAACTCCATTGATGCTCTGTAAAAATAAACTCCATCCACTGGTCCCTTAATTCTGTTTTTTTTTTTGGTAATCTGTGCAGGGTTGTCTTGCCCTGGCAACCAAATCACACTTCTTTTGTGACTTTTCGCGACGCTCTCATTCTGATCAGCCTCTCTCAGTGCTGTGCTATACGGGAGCGCGCGCTCTTCCAGCAGACGTGCCTGTAGGACCCATGTAAGGAAATTCCGCTCCATCTAACGTCACACAGAGCCATACTCGAAAAAAAACTTTCCGAAACTTGTGACAAACCGGAAGAGGTATTTTTGGAACAGAAATACTCCTTCAAACGTACAACTTAATTTTTGAAACTTTGTCCATGTTTAGCATGGGAATCCAACTCTTTAACAGTGTAAAAAACTCAGTATGCATGAAATAGCATTTCACCCCCCCTTTAAGCAGATCAACTTTAGTTATAATAATAAGAAATGTTTCCTGAGCAGTGAATCAGCATATTATAATGATGTCTGAAGGATCATGCAACACTGAAGACTGGGGTAATGATGCTGAAAATTAAGCTTCAGAAAACGGTTATTAAATTGTAAATAATTGTTCAGTTTTTTAACTGTATTTTTGCTCAAATAAATGATGCACAAGAAACTTCTTTTAGAAACTCTAACCCTCTAAACTTTAAAATGTTAGTATATATATATATATATATATATATATATATATATATATATATATATATATATATATATATATATATATACATATATATATTTATATAATATAAAAATAATGAATAATGAGTCATATGTAAGGGATAATCCACAGCTAATGGATGGACGGATGGATGCATTTGAAGTAATATAGAGACAGAAAGAGAAATTGTGCGTGTGTGAATGACCTGTGCAGTGTCTCTCTCCCAGTGAAGCTGTGAGTTTAATTACCTCGAAAACAGTGACATTTCCCCTCGTTGCACAGAAATACAATGTTTCTGTGCTCCTGAATATTTTTCTTTGTATGTGTGTGTGCTTCAATTAAAGCAGCACATTAAAGGGGTCCTATTATGCTTTTTTTCACTTTTTCAACTTTAGTTAGTCTGTAATGTTGCTGTTTAAGCATAAAAAAGTTCTGCAAAGTTACAAAGCTCAAAGTCCACTTCAAAATGAGATATTTTATTGAACAAAAATCACTAAAAAACGGCATATGCATATGTCGATATTTTCTGGGATTTGTGATATCACAAATATGGAGGAATGGGACGAGACCTGGTTGAGCTGCACTAGAGAAGGCAAGAGACATGCTAGCTTTCCCAAAGCAGACAAACTTAGAGTGGTTACAATCATCTGCAGGGAGCTATGGGAAGGGACATGACATGGCCCAGAGTAACTCGCCCAGCTAACCAATCACAGCACGTTTCATATTCCAGAAGGCGGGCCTTCATTTGATACAGGAACTATTTGAGCCGTTAATGCCAGACTGGAGAGAGAGGTGTTGTTATAATGTAAAATATGTGCAAAATAATGTGTTTTTCGAACAACCTAGTAGAAAGCCTGTTCTAGTACACCCCCAAAACAAAATCAAGACTATGTAAAAGAGCATGAAAGGACCCCTTTAATATCAGTGATTAAACTGACTGGAACTACCTGTGCATTAAACAGTTTTAAAGTACACCTTCCAGCCAATCAAAATGGAGTTTTCTGATAGATCATAGTATTTAGTATAAATCAGCGGTGTCATTAATTTCAGGACATTTTAGCAATTGACAGCTAAATTAAATAATTAAGATTATAGGAACATTAATTTTGGTTCTCAAGATGACAATCAGATGCTGTAATGAGATGTATCTCGAGAGGATATCTCCATCACAACAGTCACCGATCCATCTTTATCTAGATTATAGCTGAGTCCCCTGTATGGCAATTGTCAACAGAATTTAACCCCATCCGATATCACATACTGTAACTCTTTGATGTGTATGGCGTGCTTTGGCTTTCACAGTGCTTGAGTAATAAGCCTTCCTTCTAGCTAATATGTATTATCCACTTGCAGTCAGGACTCCCTGTTAATGAGCACACTTGTTTGGCTATGATAAGAGCAGACTGTGATCTAGTGGGATCAGCAGTGTATGTGTGTTTGTATCTGTGTGTGTCAAAGGAACATGAGCTCATGCCTCCCATGCAAGGTAAAGCAAACTGCATGTTATTCCTATTAAATATACACAGATGCACACACAAAAAGACTTATGGATCTTTATATAAAAACATTACAAATCTATGTCCTCATCTAGGTAGCTAATTGTAATGACTATAGACTACCATTAAAAAAAACTTAATAGAAAACCATTAGATATTTATAGAATTCAGGAAAAATATTTTATCAGTCATTTTTTTCAAAATGAAGATATCCCAAAATACCCCTAAGCAGAGACTATGTTCCAAGTATTTTCTAGGGTTACATGTATGTATGTATATACAGTGGTGGCCATAATGATTATTTTCAGCAGCTAAAATGTTTTTAAGTCAGTTAAAAACTAGTTATCTTTTGCTATACTAGTATGTCTGTAGGAAATATCTGTTTAAATTTCCAAAGATTAATTTAGCCATTAATTGTAATAATCAACTGAGGTTTTTGTCGGACAATAGCCAGTGCTACACACAGAGACCTGATCTAATCATCATACAGTCTGTCTGGAATAACATGAAGAAACTGAGACAGACTCAATCCAGAAGAACTGTGCCAACGTCTCCAAAACGCTTGAAGAAACCCACCTGCAAAGCTACAGTACTGTTAAAAGATGTAGGCACTTGTTGAAAAATGCTGTAAGATGAGGATGCTGCCAAAATTAAATTCTATTAACTACATGAAATCAACATTTTGTGTGACCATCCTTTGTGTTTAAATCAGCATTTGCTCTTGTTGCACTTGCACATAGTTTTCAGGAAGCTTTGCAGTGACTGTTGCCTCAGTTCTTCTGGATTTAGTCTCAGCTTGTTCTGTTTCTTTTAATGAATACAGCATTTTTTATTTATTGAATTTTTGCTTAAATTAATGCAACTTTGGCTTACTTCAAAAACAATAATAATACATATAATTGAGAACATTTTTCCATAAGTGGTCAGTCTGGAGATACAGGTACACTATGGGTGGTTATTGTGCAATTACTGAGAAAATTTGCTTTCATCTTAAGCATAAAACAAAAATGTCCAGTCTTCTTGACCCCCTAATGCTCCAGAAAATGAAATCTAATTTTAAAAAAGTAAATAAAAAATATATATACATATGAAATATAATGAAATGCATGTGCCATTTTCCCTTTTCTGAGATGTGAGGTATTCTTTCTCTCTCCCTCGGCGTCAGACCCGACGGCCCTCTTTTCTGACGGCTACTTGAGTCTGAATGCACTGTTATTATAGGCATTATATGAAATTGGGTGTTTTATGTGAAGGCGGATTATGGATCAATAACGGTGGTGGATGTGGTTGGGATAACTGGCCACTGTCACTTCTGCTCTATTGCTGCTGTCAGGGCTGATTTATAAAGTATGTGTGTTTGTGTGTGTCCTGCTTCTTTCATTTATTTCACATCACTCACTTGAATGGTTGTTGCAGTGTGTCTCAATTTACCCTGGAAAAAACCTGATTTGCGAGACGTAAATGCACCTACATGAGAGGGGACAATCTACATGTGCTCATAGAGGTAAGGAGAGTGATTGCCCGTGTGTGTGTGTGTGTGTGTGTGGAGGAAACATGAAAGTGAGTTTATGCACAGAATTTCTTGATTCCAAGGAGACATCTCACATTACATAATCATTAAGAAAGTAAAAAGATTCTTTTAGGACACAGAATTTCAATTTTTACGATTAAATGCCATAGAATTTAATCAGCATAATTAAAAGCACAGAATTCATACATACATTGTTCTAGACTACATTTTTCACATGAACTTTTCTTTTCGTCTGACACTCTTGGAATGCGTCAATGAAGGTGCCTTTGATCATGTGAACTTCTGTATTAAAAGGATTAATACTCTAGTTTTCATATATTTTTCATCAGTTATCTATATGTATATGTAATTAAATACATTCATTGTTAAATACCATGCTCAAATTTATACTTACTATTTGAGCAACTCGTCATAGAACTGATTTTTTATTTTATTTATTTATTTAAAGAAACAGGGTACAATAAACATTAACATCAAAGGGAGAGATGCATAGTACCAGGTTTTAGCTCAAGAGCTAATTTTCACCCCTAGTCCATGGGCAGGCTGATGTTAAGCTACAATATATAAACATACATGAGCAATAAGATTTACACTTGCCAAAAAAATAAATAAAATACAAATTGTACAAAAGTTCATGTTCACACCTTTCATATACTTAGACCTTAGAACACACACTTACACACATTCACATAGCTGGTCACATGTGGGGACAAATTTGATTTGATAAAAGCCAACATGCAAGGATAATTGTAATGGCTCGTGGATCAATCCTCGCCGAGTTTGAACCTGACTTTTTTTTTTTACCTGTTTCCAACAATAAAAGCAGCCATTTCACACTTCAGTTCCAAAACATTTGATACTGTCACGGTATATTCAAATCATTTAGTGAAGTTAGTTTCTATTTTGTCAAACCAATAAAAAAAAACAAAAACAATCAAATAAAATTCTTATAAAGCTTAATTATGATTCAAATAAATTTTCATCATGGACAAAACAGTAGGGTCTGTCCATATGTTAATAAATAAACCACATAGGGTTTTCTACAGTAAATTTCTGACCAAAAAAATATAAATATCTCAAATACTGTAAAATACCACCGTCACCTGCAAAGTGAACGAGTCTAAATTAGTCATTTAACATGTCAGTTTCACATGGATCTGTGTCTGTGTCACTGAGATGGCATTACCTGTGATAAACTAGTGTTAAAAATATCCATACATTTAAATAAATTAAATAAGACTTAAATTAGTGTGAAGTGAAATCCTCCAGCCTTTTCTTCCAAGAGGAGTTCTGCCCCCCAGTGGCACAAACAGACAAGGTAAGCTCCAGGTCCATGTGGAGTTTTGCCTACTGATGAAAATGCTTTTTCAGGAAGGCATTAAAATGTACATTATTCAGGCAAATTTGGGGTGTTAAAAAGTTCGCCCAGAAATGTACAAGCAATTTCTGAGTGCCAGTTACTTTAAAGTAAACCCTACAACACTGAAGGAAGCTCAATAGCTGTTACGATACAGAAGAAGCCTTGTTTTGGTTCCTGAAGACACCAAAAACACACCATGGAAAAAGAGGGGAGATGAGTGCAACCTCTTTACAACCCATAACAGACTTTTACAGTTTTAGTAAACATGGAAAAGACAACACATGACCGAACGCTTATGTTTTCAGAGGTTTTTTATAAACGTTGAAATCATGGATCATTTATTCACTGTTTACAATGTGTAATGTTATCAACAGCAACAATGATACCAAACTCACCAAAACCACTGAACACTATAGAAATGCATTTTGTTTTCTTCATGCAGCATTTAAAAAAAAAAAAAACATACTAAAAACAGCTTGAATTGATCAATTAAAATGCGAGAATGAAAGAAAAGCAAAGTTGTGGCTTCTGGAAGGAGCAGCGCATAAATTGCTGTTGAAATAAAGGGGAAGGCTTCTCTCTCTGGCTATGTCACTTTTACATAAGACCAAAATATAGGGGAACAATAGCAGCAATTCTCCTCGGAGTATATCGAGCCTGGTTGCCGCTTCCCATTCGTTTCAGTCAAACAAGTAGGAAACAACTAAATTATATGGCACACGAGGACAGTAGCGCCCATAATTTCAGGATCGACAAACCCTGCAATAGAATTACCCAAATTACCAGCACATGAAGAGTGTGAAGTGCGTAATCCTTTGATGTTACTGACACTGCTGACTGCACAAACGTCCAACTGCCCTGGATACTCTCTCTCTCTCTTCCCCTCCCTCGCTCGCTCAGTATACCATCACTTTCATCTCCTAACGGCTCTCATTTGACATCATTTACAGTCCATATCTTAATAACAGAGGTCGAATTCCAAATGATGCAGCTATTTTGTGATGACATCAAGAATATTACAAACCAGCCAAGGTGGGTCTGAGTGAAGTGCTATTATAACAAACCAGAGCATTTACAAATTATTTAAATGAAGATGTAAACTAAAACAATTAACTAAATATTTAACTTTTGAAAAATATGTGAATTATCTTTTTTCCCCCTTTTAAATGTTTTCCTATTTTTAAAGCAAGGAAATTATGGTGATGAATACAACTACATTCTAAAGAAAATAGTTTTTTAAATAATAAAGCTGGATGTTACAGCATCAGGAATTTCTGTTTAACTCTATTTACAGTACATTTATATTCATGAATACAGTAACATCAAAGTTACATTACTGCTCTATCTCCTACAGCCCATCATGTCAGGGTTATTAAGTGGTTTTAAGAGTAATACACCAGCAATTTTACACATATTCCAGTTAAAAGTAATTTTGTGCATGATTTAAATGGAGTAATCCTGGCCAAATTGAAAGCAGCAGGTATGTGTTTTAGTCTATCAGATGGATTTCTAAATGGACTATGATTAGTCATAAAGAACATTTCTTTCTTTAAAATACCTTTTAGACATACTTTTAAAAATCCTGCAAGGACAGTATATTAAATAGACCATGCATTTTAAAATTCAGAGGGATGCATACATGCATTTTCATTATATTTGGATTGATTTTGGGACAACGGCGTTCCAAATAAATCTTGGCCTGCACCTGCAAAATACCTCCGTATATACAAATCAAGCTCAGCAGACAACAATGGGAGAACAGCTTCTTTTATGAGCCAGAGTATCTCCTAAAGCAGCGATGCCTGCTTTCTTTTGAGGGAACGCCACTGTGTAAACAATAACAGCTTGAAGCAGCGAGGATTTCTGTTCAGCGCTCGCGGCTACCGCAGATATGCTCTCGCATCCTCCTACTGCAAGAGGGAGGGAAGTTTTAAATGACAAACATCGACAATAGAGGAGCATTGGAAAACAAATGAACCTGTCAGCCCCTAAACAACACGTCAGCACACCACACTTGACATGTGATACTAATCTGCTCAGTCCCTGTGGGTGAAACAACAACAAATAAAATACGGAAGACATGATTCCCTTCTGGGGTTTTTTGTGAGACATTGCGTCATATGCGTTAAAAGAAGGATGGTGTGCTTCTGATGAGGATGTTTAGGGCTGTAGATGCTGGTGTGGACAGTTCTCACAGCTGAACACAGATCAGCTTTCTTAAAATATGCAGGTAAAATAATCAGTTATCTTTTCATTTATAAACGCTGTTTTTTGTTTCAGGTTTAGAAAACAAACCACAGCATGTCGCTTCAAAGACAAAATGCAACTCTTAAGCCAAAATTGCTTGCTGGTGTGTTTTAATTATATATTTATTCCATTGCATGTGTTTTTAAAGGCTTAAGCGAATCTTCCCGTTTCACTCCTTCGTCTTAAGACAAATGAAACATTTAAAGACGACTCTTCTTAGGAAAGCAGACGCTGTAAGATTCTGATCAGAGGAAGAGAGAGTGCATAATGATAACACTGCTATCTTTTAGTCATTACGATCACGTAACCCTGCCCCCATCTCACAATAAATATGAAGGGTCGCTTCAAGACAGCTGAAATTTGAGTAATTATCCATGCATCAGATTATGGGTCAAACACACTCGCTCTTAATCTTGCCTTGTTTCAGAGCACTTTCACTCACAGGTCACTTTTTATTCTGGTCGGCCTATACGTATTAACCAGAAATGCATTTAGTTTCACTTTTTATAGAGGACTAGATGCCACACAGGGAAGTTTTTTTGTCATTCCCTAACCATGTTTTTATGTTGGATTCAAGCATTTAGTTATTTAAATGATAAAACTATAACTGAATATGTTAAAATGTACACATTAAATAACGTTCAAGAATTACGTACGCCAAACTCCACAAAACGTTTACGAATGAGCAATAAATTTGTCACAGCATTTGTTAACGCAAGTTAAAACATGTTAGCTAATATTAACAGATTTGAATAATGTATTAGTAAATGTTAAAATCAACATTAACTCTGTTTAATAGAAGTAGTTCTCTTCGTAATTTTAAATTGTTACAAAGCCAGTATAATATAGGCAGATTTTAACCTAACAGAAAATTGTTTTGTATCATAATTGTTTTACTTTTTAAAATATAAACAGACTGTTTAATGGCAGGTCTTCTTCCATGTGACAGATTACATGGGGCATGTTGTCACAAACAATTGATCAGTGAACTATTTATTCAATAGCGTTTTTGTAAGCACCATGCCTTCTGTCTGTGTTCTATACAGAAGTGAACTATTTAACGTGAGAAATATTCACCTTAGTAAAAAGTGTGACAGCTAGGCCTGGTCTCCCATATTACTTTCTTTTCTTTATTTATATTGGGGACTTTTAAATGATTTTCTTTTGATGGCAACTCAAGCAGCATTTTTGCCACCTAATTAACCCAGATGCACCACATTAATGAGTTCTCTCTGGTGGCCTACCTTCTTTAAAGGGAGAAGCCTTGCCTGCGATCTCCACAGGGCCAAACCATCAGGACATTGTCGGGGCAAACAATAGCCTTATCTGGCTCCTATTCAAGCCACCTGATTAGCTGAGAAAAAGGGGAAGAGAAAGAAAAGGCCATGTCCTTGCCCAGTAGCTGTAAATGTCAGCAAAAGGCCAGGAGACCCATGCTTCTTTATATACGTTAGCATATTTTACAGACAGCAAATGGAACGGCATACAGCTCTTCTCAACTGGCTTTACGTCAGGACCCAGATTTTTTATGGGATATCAAGTGTGACCCATTCCAATACCTAAACTGTTTATCATGCAAAAAACTACACTGTATTCAAACTGAACAACACTAGAATTAATTCACTTGTCATTCATTTGTGCACATAATAATACGTTATTTTTATTAAAGCCAAATCTGTTGACTCAGTTTGGTCTGATTCATGCAAGGTTTCGTGAAAAGATTCATTGATTCAAAAGAACAATCTGCTCAAGAATCGAACGTCGCTGGAATGCATAAATTCTTACGGAAGCTTATTTCCCCCAAAGGATAAAATAATAAGAACTGTGACTGAATTGTGAATTTACCAATAATAAATAATAAATACCACAGATTTTAATAGAAAAGCTGAGCCTTTGATGTTTAATAATGCACAATTTGTATTGTTTTATTTAGCGTTGTTTGCATTTAGAAGACCCTTTAGCCGTTTTTAGGTTGCAATCCACCAGTTAAAAACCACTGCCACACCAAAGACTGACTGACTAACATTAATAAATCAGTGACTGAGAGTGAAGAAGCAAATTTAGTGCAGAACAATTAGAACAAATTGCTCTGAAAAATTATATATTTTTTAATGTGCATTGGTACGTTTATCAAATTAAAATGTATTTTTAAAATTTTTATGTGATTCCCAACCATTAACAGGTTACGTAAAAGTGTACACTGGTAAGTACTTTGTTAGAAAGAGTAGGTGTAAAAGCTGAAGACAATCGAAACGGTATAGTTTATTAACAGAATTAACTGTGAAAAATAAAGAGTGAGTGAGTGAGTGAGTGACCTGCATTAACCCATGACAGAGTGATCATCGTTTTATATGACGGAACCTCAATTAACATAATCATTTAGGATAACAGGCCATTAGTAGGACATGAATTAGGGGATTATTAGCAGCTAATTTTCCACCAATTTAGCACATTAGAGTGTAATTAGAAGGCACTGGAATTGTTCTAACTCATCTGGAGGGAATTTCTGTACTGAGTTATGAGAGCAATAGGTCAGCACTTACAGTCTCCTAGAGATGAGTACAGTGCAGGTGTTACCCCACTGAAGTGGACTTAACAGTCAGCAGTTTATACTCCTGCCTCCTCAGAATAAAGATGCAAGTAAATCCATCCTAAACCCCATCATATCAGGTTAGTGTCCTAACCTTTTACACATTAAGACTCAGAAAGTGTCATTTGTATTAAGCTACAGCTGCTCTAAGCTCAAAGCTTCAATTCTCTGCACACTACATCCATTCACTGCCTAGTTAGCAGCCTAGTTAGCAGCTAGCGCTAGACCGAATTCCCAGGCCACCCACAAACCACCAGCTAACAAAGACATCTCTGTCTGCCCCGTCCTCCCGGCATGACCCCCCTCGAGTGGACAGTCAACATTGGACACCCCACAGAGATCATTCGAGCGCGGAGGACTCGCTACACGCTATACCATTAATTATTCCGCCAGATTAGAGAGACAATTATTATTGCACTTGTGCTAATTAGAAATAATTTGAAGCATTTGTAAATGAGTCCTTACAAGCGTCAACGGACTGAAGAAACTCATTAAAAAGACTAGTGTAAAACAGGAGCCCAGGAGGAGGGCTACCTGTGAACCACCTCTGGGCTCAGCAGAGCTGTGCACTGCTACACATTAAATAAATGTACTGTAGGAAAAAAGATTAAAATGTGTTATAGTGAATATATGCAGTACTGCCTGATATAAGGGCTTTTAGAAGTTTGCAAAGTCAATGCAGGTAACGTATAAAATGTAGTAACAGTGTCAACATTGCAAGTGAGAAAAACTGGCTTCGGGGTTTTCCAAATAATTTTGATTTATTTGATAATCAGATTTCTCTTCATAGATTATCATAGTAGATCCACAGCAACTGATTTCAGTTATAACTGACAACAATGCAGATTTGTCTTTGCAACGCAGTACAGTCAAGCTACTCTTGGCTGTAATTTGCTATAAACAAACAAAATTAACAAACAACATGATGTAATTTATCAGAACTGTATTTTCTGAAGAAAAAAAAAACAGATTATACAAAATACAAAAATACTAATAATTCCTGTCATTATTAACTCATCTTTTCTTTTTGAATTATTATTTATTGCAGGTTTGGTCTTATTTGAGTCAAGACATACCTTCTTTCTTGCACCATAACTCAAAATATGTTTAAATCTATCATTAGTTGATCAGTTCAGTTGCATTCACACTGAGTAGAATTTCAGCAAATGCGGTTGTCACCACCTGCGTTTTTCAGGAGTCAGTCAGTTTGGTTGTCGAATGCAGTTATCACTCCTGTAACTTAGGAAACTGTGTGTGTACTGAACTGTCAGCTGAATTTAGCTGCAGTGTGAACATGGCCATAGTCTGAGGCTAAAATGATGATCATAAATCTTTCAACTCTGACTGCCCAAATCCTGTAAACTGGCTCTCACTTTAGGGAATAAACTTCACCTTCTCCATATTACTGGGAATGTTTTGTTCAGTATATTCCAGCATTAAACCGATTTTCACAAATGGTCAGATTGCTTGATCTGAACCCAAGTTGGTTCCACACACTGTATAGCAAGAGATGTGAAGAATTTGAACTGATCTGCTTGGAGTTTGTTTACTTGGAAACAATCAGCTACAAGAAATGCATTATACAATAATGATTATGAATCACTTCTTTAGGATTGGATTGCTGTAAAACGAACTGCAAACTGTACTTGGATGCATGCCAGCAAACCTTACCTGGGTTTAGACAACTGCTCTCAGTCAAACCCAATGAATCAAAACGAAAACGAACAGCACCAAAAGCTCTAGAGTAAAAGCACCATAAGACACTGTCTTTGTTTTGCAGCTTTTTAGCCCAGGCACTCTAGTTGTTCTCTGAATGAGGTAAGATTTCTTCTTGCTATGCAGGATGTGAAGCAGGTGGCATGATCCCAAATGGTTTCTAACATACGGAAGGACTCTTAAACCTTTTCCACTGTATTCAGAGCCCAGCTGCCAATCACGGAATAGATTCTGGGTGCAGAGTGGCTGCTGAAGGGGTTTGAAGAAAAGCAGGGGGGGCCTAGAGGAAAACCCTAGCAAGACTGGAGATTTCTTTAGTAGCGTCCTTTATTACTACAAAAGGACTATGATTAGCGTGGCTACAATAAGGGCGGTCAGGAGAAGCATACCAATTAGGTTACTGTGAGCACTTTTGGTCGCAATTGCTATGGAAACCAGCCCCACTATCTCACAAACACACGCATACAGCGCCTAAACACATCTCACATACACTCTTTGTGTAATTATTCAAGAGGAGGGTAGAGTGGTAAAACCAGAAGCCTGCAGTGTTGCCAAGCTCATAAACACAAGGGATATCAGACAGGAAATATTCAGTCAGCTGCATCCGTATGAAAAAACACAAGCACGGAAACATTCACAAGGTCTAGGTTCATCTTATATTGGTAAAATATGAGAAAAGACCTTCTATAAATTAATTCATCATTAACTTTAGAACCGGCTGTTACCATTATATTGGAAAAAGTAAGTCAGTATTAACTTCAATATGACCACAATTATTATATTTTCCTAATGCCTAAATAGTTATTTATGAATGTGTGTTATTTGAAAATGTAAAAAATTAATAATAACAATGTTACTTAAGGCTTGCAGGCTACTAGTTTATATTTATCAATAGTCATATATCTATTTATTCAACATTTGATCAAACTTGCATTCAAAATGTCACTGTTATAATATGTAACACTAACTTTTCATGATTCAATCAAGTCTAACAGGAAAAAATCTAGCCCTAGTGAAAAATAAATATGATTAAATAAAATATTTTTAGTATACTTAAAGTTTGTTAAACAGCTAATTTTGAACTTTAATTGTAGTAATGTAGTGCTGAAGTCCAATAATGGAGGATATTTGATTGTGCTAAAGTGGAACTATTGCAAGTATACTGAAGGTACACTTTAAATATTTTGCATTTAAAGACTGATTTTATTAAAAAAGTTTTTTTTACAAACCTCATCAATAGTACCATTAAAACACATTTAAGGTTTAATATCAGGAAATGTGCATTGTGCACAAGTACTGCTCCAAATACAGTTTAATTTTAACTTTTATATCAGTAACAAAATGTTATAAAATTTTAATAAAATAAAATAAGTGTATGAAATAAGTGTATTTTAAATATATTACTTTTTTTTACTAGGGAGCCCATCTAACATCTTTTCCCACTGTATGCACTGTCAAATATTTCAGATTATGGAAGAAAAATGGGCTGCAAACAGCAAATTTACATTGACTTTAAATGTCCCACAGAAATTAATGACATGGTACACCACTGAACATAAAGGTTCAGCACAGTCTCAGTCAAATGGTGTAAAGCCTTGTTATAATTGGTCAAGACTTCACTATTAGAAATATTTAAATATTAATTTGAAGCATACAGGCAGGGCTTGACTGATTAATGCGGAGAGGAATTTTGTGTGCTAAAATAAACAAGCCCTCTTTTCTCTCTCTCTCTTTTCTATTGCTCCATCACCCCTTTGTGTTCTCAAAAAGGTGAAAAGCTGAGCTAAGACTGGTACTCCGTCACCTCACTATTAGTATCCCGTTTAATCACTTCTATTAATTTTCAGCCTCATATACTAATCAAGTAGATGCAAAAACAATGACAACACTTTAAAGGATCACAATGAAGGACCAGTATTCAATTATATCATACAGAGCTACAGAATCACCCCAAGTGAATGTTTTTGACAAAAACATAGACTTTAACAGTTTAAAAAGATGTGTAAATATGTTTTATAATCTACTGTGTACAAAATAAATTCAGCTCATTAATATCAATAGTTCAAATATCTACTGTGCAGAAAGCAGGCAGAACTATTGTGCAAAATACATTTTCTTTTGTATTTTTTAATTACTTTTTATTTATTTTTATTTTGGGGGGGGGGGGGGTCTTACTGCATTTTTGAGGTTTATGTAAAACAACTTTCCCTAAATGGTGAAAACAGAAAGACAAACTTCATCATCTTCATCACTTCAAACACTGAATCCTAACTCCAGGATGCAGGTGGATTAAGGATTTTCGTCCATAATCTCTGGGCACTCCGGCTGTTAAACGGATGCATGCTTGGGCTTTGTGTGGTGAATATATTTAGCTCTCTGAATTTCATTCACTGCTGCTCCAAAAGCATCGATTCCTCCCTCTTCACCACCCTCAGCTGACTAAATTAGTGCCAGCACAAATAATACCGTTTTAGAGCTCTGAGACCCTCCTCAGGGCAAAAGATTAAACCCTTCCACTCCTCAGAGGATCGGAACCATACACACAACACACACACACACACACGCACACACACACGCACATACCAAATAAAAGACAAACACACACATTGCATCAGCAACATACTAGATATTTACTAGATATACTTGATATTTATACTCAAACACTGCCAGATCTATACATGCACAGCACAAACAATTACACTTAATTGAGAAACAATTCAATTCAAAGGGAGACTTTTCTCCAAACCTCACACTTAGTAAGTACTCAAGAATATTGTTAGAAATGGCAAATTTACTCTAACTAATCATTTCTTTAATTTACCAAGAAATGGAGAGTTCAAGCTTTGTCAAAGTTGGGATTTGCCCAAGATTTCTTAAGGTTGTCTCTGCAGAGTGAAGCTTGAGCTAGGCCATTGATCATGTGTTTAATTTTAGGTTACATAAAATCATGATCCAGCTAGTAGGTGGTGAATGAAAGAAAGGAGACTGAAAATTAAATCGAAGTCTGTTTTAATAATAATTTGGTGGCTGAATTTTGCAGGTAAGCAATTTATGGCAGATTTTTCATTTTTGGGTGAACTATCCCTTTAACATCACATCACATTTCGATTTTCGGCAGAAAACACAGATTACTCACAATGACTTCCTTCAGTAGACAATTGTTTAGTCTATTGACTGGTCAGCTGGCTCACACTCATTCTGATTGAGAGGGTTTAACTTTGGAAATTGTGAACATTTGAACATATCTGCTTACAATACAACTGAAGTTTTATAAATGATTATGTGAGAAATGCCAAATGATATCTCAAGATTACAATAACACAAGCTCAGCTATGTAGCTTTATTGCTTGAGCTTGACAGGCCCTTGACAGACATTTTCATTGTATGAACATTGTACGAAAGATCATAGTGGTTTGGTAGAACATGTAGGTGAGTAAATGTTCATTTTTGTCCCAATTATCCCTTTAATAATATTTACTGAATTTACTGAACCTGAGCACAAGAGAACTGTGAAAGTTGAGCCGGTGACAAAACTGCTCCCAGTGCCTCAGAATCACTCGTGGAATCATAATTTCTTTTCCATCACTCACTATTCTGAGAGCAAAACTCCCCTCATTATTTAATAGCTTTGTAAATTTGGCCCTAATTGTGCTGATGAGGCGGGGAGGAGAGATATCTCTCAATTGATTGCTGAGGATCAAAACAATGCTAATTGGGTTTCTGTAGAGTCTTTGATCATAATTCAATTGACTGGTCGTCATTAATTTAATGAGAATGAGTCTGACTGTGACTGGAATTACAGCTGACAGTCTGATGAAGATGAGGATGATGAAGGGGCGAAAAAAAGAAGGAGTGTGAGAAAGACGAGGTGTGCTACAAGAGTGCTTGAATTTTGATGTTCTTCTCCCGTCTTTGTTGCTTTGCCCCATTTATACAGAGAGATGCTTCTAACGATATACAGGTGCTTCTCAATAAATTAGAATGTCGAGGAAAACTTCATTTATTTCAGTAATACTGCTCAAAAGTTTGAAACGTGTGTATTAAATAAATTCAGTGCACATGATGATTTTGGCTCACATTTAACAAAAACCCACCAATTCATGGTCAACAAATTAGAATATGGTGACATGTCAATCAGCTAATCAACTCAAAACACCTGCAAAGGTTTCCTGAGCCTTCAAAATGGTCGCTAACCATCATTGACACCCTTCACAAGGAGTGTAAGTCACAAAAATGAATTGCCAATAAGCTGGCTATTCACAGAGTGCTGTATCTAAGCATGTTATTAGAAAGTTGAGTGGAAGGAAAAAGTGTGGAAGAAAAACCAACCGAGAGAACAGCAGCCTTTTGAGGATTGTCAAGCAAACTGGATTCAGGAATTTTAGTGAACCTCACAAGCAATGGACTGAGGCTGGGGTCAAGGCATCAAGAGCCACCACACCAATTTGGCTATAGTTGTCGTACTCCTCTTGTTAAACCATTCCTGTACCACAGACAATGTCAGAGGCATCTTATCTGGGCTAAGGAGAAGAAGAACTGGAGTGTTGCCCAGTGGTCCAAAGTGCTTTTTTTAAGATGAGAGCAAGTTGTGTATTTCATTTGAAAACCAAGGTCCTAGAGTCTGGAGGAAGGGTGGAGAAGCTCATAGACCAAGTTGCTTGAAGTCCAGTGTTAAGTTCCCACAGTCTGTGATGATTTGGGATGCAATATCATCTGCTGGTGTTGGTCAATTGTGTTTTTTGAAAACCAAAGTCACTGCAACCATTTACCAATTTTGGAGAACTACATGCTTCCTTCTGCTGACCGGCTTTTTGAAGATGCTGATTTCATTTTCCAGCAGGATTTGGCACCTGCCCACACTGCCAAAAGCACCAAAAGTTGGTTAAATGACAATGGTGTTGGTGTGCTTGACTGTCCAGCAAACTCACCAGACCTGAACCCTAAAAAGATAATCTATGGGCTATTGTCAAGAGGAAAATGAGAAACAAAAGACCAAAAAAGCTCCATGCCACGCTGAATTGAGGCAGTAATTAAAGCAAAAGGAGCCCCTACCAAGTATTGAGTACATGTACAGTAAATGAACATACTTTCAAGAAGGCCAACAATTCATTAAAAAAAAATTATTTTATTTTATTGGTCTTATGAGGTATTCTAATTTGTTGAATTGGTGGGTTTTTGTTAAATATGAGCCAAAATCATCACAATTAAAAGAACCAAAACTACTTCAGTCTGTGTGCATTGAATTTATTTAATACACGAGTTTCACAATTTGAGTTGAATTACTGAAATAAATGAACTTTTCCTAAACATTCTAATTTACTGAAAAACACCTGTACATTGTCTGTTCAAAAATTACTCTCACTTAAAAGTGAAGCATGAAATTCAGCACTAAGACAACATACTAAACACTACATGGAACTATATTACAACTACAATATTGGGATGGAACTATGGAACTACAATATTTCAGCAACAATTGTTCGTAACAACTGTTAACATTTATTTCAATACATGTGCTCATTCTTAAATTACATAGAAAAATTACTGTTAACACAGGCAGCTACAGAAGTTTGTTTACCTCAGAGTAAAACATAAAACAAGAAATAATATGAGAAATGAAGTTGCAATTATTAGAAATAAATTCACATTGTCAGATATGATGTCACATTGTAAGATAGAGTTGTGCCTGAGAGATATAAAGTTGTGATTATTAGGTAAAAAAAAAAAGTCATTGTTATACGAAACAATGTCACAAATATGAGATATAAATTCAAAATAAGAAATAAAGTTGCAGCAAAAAGCTATAAAATGAAATAAATTTAGGTCACACTGAGAAAAAAAATGTGTAACTGTGAGATATAAGGGCACGCTTCAGAAATACAAAACCCGAAATTATGAGAAATATTCACAATGTGGAAATATAACATGAGAAATAAAGTTATCATTACAAGCAATAAAGTCATATTGTGGGATATGAAGTCACATTGTAAGATACAGTTGCACCTGGTACATATAAAGTTGCAATTATGAGGTAAAAATGACACAATTATGATAAATAATGTTACCCTTTGTGAGAAATAAAGGTGTGATTATGAAATACAAAACTCACAATTATGAGAAATATTCACAATTCACTAAAAGGAAATATTTTGAGAAATAAAATTGTAATTACGAGCAATAAAGCCATATTGTGAGATACAAAGATGCAACTGAGAGTCACAATTATGGCAAATAATGTCACACTGTGAAATTTTAATTTGCATATCCTGAGAAACAAAGTCAAAATTATGAGAAATACAGTTGCAATTAAGCAATAAAGCCACACTGTGAGATACAAAGTTGCAACTGTGAGTTATAAATGTGTCATTATAAGGTATAAATGTTGTAACTGCAAGAAAAAAAATGTCAAGCCTAAAGTCACAATAAATGTTTATTTTTCTAACATAATACCTTGTTTTTTTCTTTACCCTGAGGTGGAAACAGGCATCCACAGGCCACTGTACAGCACTGTCTGTTTAATTGAATTATCTGACCTTCCTCTAATTGAATGTTTAAATCTAGAACCACAGCAAACAACAAAACAACAAGAAAGTAAGTGGTCTTGCTGCATGGGAAATCTATAAATGACAAATCCCCAGCAGACATTACATCAAAACAACCCTGAATCCAAGAGAAAGTGATCCAGACTGTGTTTACCTCTGATACTGTCTGTTTATCGCCCTCTCTTCCTTAATCTGGATATATACAAAAGTCATGCAAAGTACTTAATAAAGGAGTTGGCTTGCTCCAATATGACAGGCCAAACTAATAGGATTTAATGACAGTCCATTTACATGTCAGTTTGTGATGTTGTGAAAGAATGAGAGGGATAGGGTTTGGGGGGGAAGGGAGGAGAAAACGGGGATATTCTGGGCTGCTTTTGATGCTGACAAACGTAATTACATTAGACGGGTTGCGTCTTGGCGGAGTGTTGCAGCATGTATCTGTTTTTAAAAAGATGGAGCCTCTTTACTCTGGATCTTGTCAAGTCTCATCTCTTGCATCTATCCTCTTAGGTAGCGAGAGCTCATCGGCTTTTGTGCTCGTCTCACTCGCCCGCCCGCTCGCGCGCACACACACCGCTAAGGCCGAACGCCAATTGGCTTCCATTTCTCGATTAGCTTTGATGTCGAAGACGCAGCTCATCTCCAAATGCTTCCATTACTGGTATCACATTAAAGAGCGAGTTCAGCGACGGATCTGAGCGTGGTACACTTTCATGTGCATTCTCTTCATGTGGAATACTTCACCTCTCTCACCGCCACGTGTAATTTCATATCTCTTAGCGTACGCCATCCCTGCTGCTCTGGAGACTCGGTTCAAATGGAGCAAGTATACTGTGCTTGAGATGAGTGTGGAAGATTGTAAAAGATGAGCTTTAGAGTCTGGCTGAAGAGCAGATAGAGAGAGAAAGAGAGAAATGTGATTGGGGGAAAAAAATCCCTAGAGCTCTAAGTCTAAATCATAAGACCTTCAACAAGGCTTTTTGATGATTAAATATGCAGATTCGCAGAAAACTGCAACTACAATCTTGTCGTTCGTGCTTTTTGTGCTTCCCTGCTGTACCTCAACATCACCATCTCTCCAGGTTGGAGACTGAGCTTATCTTGTCAGGGTTTAGCTGGTTTACATGGCACTGTTCTACACCATGTACATTCAGTATGATTTTTCAGTGGTTTGTTTATTTAGTATTTGAAATAATTTAACACTTTTAGTCTTTTAAGGATGTTAAGAGTCTTTTACATTGTTACAAATAATCTATACTGCAAATCCATGCTGTTCTTTTGAACTTTCTATTCACCAAAGGATACTGTAAAATGTATAAGGGTTTCCACAAAAAATATCAGGATGCAGCACAACTGTTTTCAACATGGATAATAATACGATATGTTTCTTAAGCACCAAATCAGCATATTAAATGGTTTCTGAAGCAACATGTGATGCTGAAGACTGAGTAAAGATGCCGAAAATTAAGCGTTGCATCACAGAATAAATTACATTTTAAAACAGCTAATTTAAATTGTAATAATATTTCGCGATATTATGGTTTTTACTGTATTATTGATGAAACAAATGAATTTCCTTAAACCTTCACAAGCATAAGAGACTTATTTAAAAAAAAAAAAAAACATTTTAAATAAATCTTACCAGCCCCACACTTTTCAACAGTTTATGCATAAATGTTTGTCTGTGTGTGTGCACCTGCATCTCTCCAGAAATATTCCTCTCTCAGCATAACATAACATTTGTTTTCCATCTTTCCTTCCCTTTTTCTAATTTCCATCACATGTTCTGTAATATGACCTTGATGAGTGTACGTTAAAGGCCTTAAACTAATAGCGCCCCTAATACTGGAAAATGGAATTAGACTTGATCGCTCTAATATCATGATGAACATTCCCTCCTCCACCGTCTGTCAATTTTCCTCTGTCTGCTGTGATCGCTAAATTGTCGTTTAGAAGACAAGAAGGGGCCCTAGGGACGGCACAAAAGAAGCGTGGAGCTGACCAGCGCTCAGGTGGAATTGAATTGGAAATCTTCCACAGGGTTGTTAGCATAACAAAAGGCCTTGTTGCTTTAGACAAAAGCGGGCGGTTTAATGTAAAAAAAAAATCAATCTCTCAGAGGAGGGAGGTATTGTGCAGGCAGACGTACAGGTGTTCTTCTACCGCTCCTTAATCAAAAGTGTCAAAACAAAGTTGGAAAGTTATCTTTCCTTACGCCAGCAGAAGTGGCACATGTGTGCATGTGCAAAAGTGTTCTTCTATTGTTAGAAAGCATGCAAGCTGAGGTATAGGTTCCAATCTGAGCACCCAGGGGAATGTATGAATATACATTATGAATGTATAAATAGGAACTAGAAAGAAGCTTCAACAAGGGAAGGAACTATGGAATAGATTCGTAACACAACGAAGTCTTCACAGCTGTGGTATGTGCGCAACAGAGCACCAATTTTTTTCGCTGGCCTTGGGAAAGGCGTCATAGTTTTGCAGTTTTCCCTGTATGCATTTTAGAAACATTTTCAATAAAGGGTTAAATGAAGACCTTCAACAAAATAAAACAACTCTAAGATGAATCCCACTACCACATTTGGTTCAAAGCAAATAGAACAAAAGTCGTTACTGCATACACAAAGCATGGAAAAACTTCATCAGCAAAGAAGAATACTGGGTGAAAATTGAAAGTGGATGGCAGAAACTGTCGATCACTAAGAAGGATCTGACCACAGAAAAAAACTGACCACAGAGATCACAGACACCAGTGTTAAAATGTAAAAAAAATATGGAGGGATGATTAATAAAATCTGAAACATTGGAGCCCTGAACAGAAAAAATCACCTGATTTGAATTTTATCAAAACACTATGGGCTCTTTTTGAAGAAAAGAGTAAAGGCCCGTTCACACCAAGAATGATAACTATAAAGATAACGATATTAGCGTCCACACCAGCGAACGATATTGTCTGTGTATTCTAAGTGGACACACGTGTGCTGCTTTAAATTCTCGAGCTCATTACAGCAGGATTGATTCTGATTGGTTGGCAATGTTTTTATCATTCATCAGAAAAAAAAAATCATTCTGAAAGTGATTCCAACAATATCATTTCTCTTTGCCTTTATCGTTATAGTTGTAGTGTGGACTCTGCTATTCTTTAATATTGAGAATTTTTAGAAATATATCTTTATAGTTATCGTGCTTGGTGTGAACGGGCCTTAAGAAGCTGATTCCCTCCTGTAACATCTCTAAAGCAACTGGCAGATGTTTTTTATAGACTACATTCAAATGGAGACTATTCAAAAGTTGTAGGAATCTGCTTTAAGAAAGGTTGGAAGTTAGGGTTGGGCGATATGACCAAAATATTATATTGCGATATGAGTAACTTTATTTCACAGTAACAATATACAGTATATCACGATATAGTTATTTTAACTTCAAATATGATCTTTATGATATCAAAATTTTTGTCATAATTCTTGTCACCAGTATATAAAACAAAAGCACACTGAAGACAAGTAAACAAAGTATAAAGCAATCAAATGTATAAAAACAGACAGACTGCAGGAATATTAGACTGCTGTCACTTTAAGAGCTGCCCGGATCCATTAAACTGTTACACCTTTGTTTTATTTCTCAGCTGTTTGCTTTCACTTAAGACTTAAATTATGAGGATACTTGCAAAGATGAGCATTTTGACACAAAGCGTGTGTATTTAATCATTCAAAGTCTATAGAGCAGCAAAAATAACTCTGTTCAATACTCCTGCGATCTTTATGTGAGCACCTTTCTAAAAGAGCTCAGGAACAGTCACTCAGCATGTGCATATAGCGCAATGTGTTCCCTTTCGCTGCTGATTGCATTTCGATGGCTTAAAAAAAAATCACTTGTTTTAAAATCGTAATGCTTAAAACATGAGGAAACTTAAAGTCTTTGTCAGCACGCAGCACAGCAGCATCATGTCACTGCAAAAAAGAGACGATAGTTCAAAACTGAATACCAATTGTTAATCGCATCTACTGGTATATCGCCCATCACTAATGGAATTTGTATTAAATGGCAAACAGTGGTTAAAAAAAAAAAATTAAATTAAATCATTAAATCACCTGCACACAATACAAATATTGGGAAATCAAAGATGGCAAAAATTAAGCGGGGATCACTTATACAAAAAAAAAAATATATATATATATATATGCAAAGGTTAAGGGGAAAATGTACATGAAAAAAAAACATCTTAATTATCCAATTTCACTTATATCAAAATATATAGTTTTTTTTTTGTCTCAAACACAAGATTTTAAAATAAAATAAAAAATTAAATCCAAGGGCCATGTGAGCCTTGAATCACCAGCTAATAATACAAATATGATGAAATCTAAGATGGGAAAAAGTTAGAGGAAGAAAATTAACGTCAAGTGGAAATTCCAGCGAGAGATCTGCACATAAAGGTGTTTGTGAAGATAAGGTGAGTCTTCATTTATCAGCTCACACCCAGCTATGTATTATCATAAAAAGTGATTTAAAGGCTCACTAATCCCCTCAAGTTAATGAACATCTTCATTTTTCCCAGCCAGGGAGAGAAGAAGTCGCTGGTGTTAATGTGTGTGTCTATCCACCAGGTCTGTGGGGACAGTGTTGTGTGTGTGTGATACCCAGAGAATTTGATGGGTAATTTTCCAAATTACGCCCTATCATTCATCCCCATTCACTTTCCCACATTCAGTGCATCACCCTTTGCTATTGTCCCCATGGCCACACATGGATAATTTAGTGTTTATGGGCATTAACCTGCACACAAAAAGCTGACTATTCATGGTTGCCACCATCCATACTGCTTAACCACACCATAAATAGTTTGTTTGAAATCACTGTCGCTCCCAACTTCTTGTAAAGTGTCTGAATGCACTGAATGCTAATGCTTTTGTGTTGAATCAAGCTAGAAGGTGAAGTTAACTGCCCTAGGTTCCCTCCTCCCATTCTGGCCACCCAGTCAGCTGTGTAGGAACCAATGCCCCTTATTCTCTGGGGAAGTGACCCGTGGGGACTCCATATGCAAACCAGTTGATTAAAAAACAGTTAGCGAGACACTCAGCCAGAACGGTATGCAGCAGGATGGAGAGGAGTTGATGTGGAAACGGGTGTCAAATGACTCCATACCACAAATATTTCATATCTCCTTACAGCTTAAAAGAATTTAAACTGACTGATTAATGGGCATGATGAAAATTTAATTATTTGGTATGATGAGACTTTCTGAGCAAGTTGCAATCTTACACAACGGCTCCATTAACATTAGGATGGTCTAAAGCTGAGGGATAATTCACTCAAAAGTGAACTTTCTTTCATCTGATTTACTCTTATGTGATTTAAACTACTATGTATGGCTGTTATTATACAAAAGGAAGGTCAGTAGTGTCCAAAACAACACTGTACCCCATTGACCATTGAAAAAAAAAATATCATTTTGTGTACCATAAAATTTAATGTTTGGGTGAACTATATATGTTCTATATTTTTGTCTATATTGTTAATACTTCAGCTATAATGGCTGAACTGGTAATTTTCTAACTTTTTATTTATAGAAACTAGGAGTAGCAAAATTAAAATGCTTAAAATGATTATAAATAGGTCATATTAATTCCATAATAAATTATATTAATAAATGAATCACAATAAATTAATGTTCTTCATTGTTTACACTTTTTATCACCAATTAATTTAAATTGATTTACATAGTTTTTTTTTTTTTTACAAAAAATAAATAAAATAAAACTAAAATAAAAGTAGTATAGATAAATTAGTAATTTTTATTAATAAAAATGTAGCTGTTAAGGAAACTAATTTAAATAAGAAATATGATTTTTAGCTATTTTAAGTTCATTTAATTTAATTAAGCAATCTTGTTACACCCTTGTTAGTTACTAGTTCTCTCTCTACAAATATATAATTTATACAAAATAATAAATAAATATGTAATTTGTATCTCATTTATAATATTCAGCCAGCAATCATGTATCCCTCACTTGTCTTGCTTGCTCTAAAACTGCACCAAATGACCTATCAAACTAATTGATTCTTTCTTTCATTATTTCCAATCATATCAAAATAGGTGCATAATGCATATCAGTAGGCCTAATGCAGGGCATAATAATTCCCCACTTGAAATTCTGGAGCCATGGTGTTTGGATGACCATCCTGGTGTAGGGATTTGTAATTGCATTGACTGGAACATTCAGTGGATTTTCAGGGTTTTAGCTTGGAATGATGTTGGCAAGGGCCCTTGCGCCATGTAAAAATAAACTTGGCTTGGGTGATGCAGGCTGGATTAAGGATTAGGTTTAATTGTTCATTTATGCCATGTAAAGTTGGAGAACCTTCAGCTCCGCTCAAACAGACGGCGACAAACACTTCACACGCCCAGGTTTATGGTTTCAAAGATCCCAACGTGAAAGATCCACATACAAACCGAGATTATCTTGTCACTTTGATTTGGTAAACCAAGTGAGGTTTGAAGATCGCCCCGCCAATTTGGATTCACGGATTACAATTTGATTTAATTAGAAGTACAGCGAAAACTGCTATTTAAACCTCGAGAAAATGATTTAAAGTGTTTGCCGTCAAGAACAATGTCACCTTGCGTGCAGTATTAGTGAAATCTGTCCTTCAAATCCAGCAAAGCCTGCTCTGCGTGGTAGGCTATCTTTTGCTAGCGTGTAACTAGTGTCCTTGTCCAACTCAAACAAAGAAACAGACAGGCAGTACGGTCCTCCTTTGACATGATTCTTATGGAATCCATACTTCAAGGCCCGTCCTTCATCATTGTAAACATACACAAAAGAATCACATCATACATTGGAGCTGCAAAATATAGCAGGCTTTCAACCTCAATTACCTCCTCAGAGTTTTTGACAGGGCCAGAGAACGAGAATCAATCTCTAATAAATTAACCGTGTTGTCTCACACAAAGACCGGCCGTTTGTGACATGACAGAGGACTCATTGGTCTGCCAACAGCTGGGGATGACAAGGGTGACTTTGCACTGGTCTCTATGTCCATCAAGAGCAGATGGCAAGCCGCTTCGTAATGCAGTTCCATCTAAACTCTGACGCTATGCATATAAATCAGGTTTATCCCATCACAACTTACTTTACCTGGTTTAGCATGTAAGTGATTGCATGTAAGAAATACATTGTGATTGCATGTAAGAATTGTGATTGCATGTAAGAAATAAACTAGTGTTGGTTTGAAAAGTCCTGAGTGTAATTTTTTTTTAATTTTTGGGTGAACTAATCCTCTATTCTAATCTCAATATCACCTGTTGAGAGAGGCCTCTCGAAATATTGTCGACTGATAAGCAAACAGAGTATAAATCTCATAATATGCAATGTTTCCCTGAAAACAACAAATTAATTGAGGGACATGTAAATATTGACAAAGGGAAGAGCGGTCACGCCATCTCTCTTTCCTCGTTCCTGTTGCTCTGCTTTTTTTTTTTTTGCCTGTTTCTCTCGCCATTGGATAATTGGATGCTGACTCCACTCATATATTCTCTGGCAGGTGTGTGTGTTAAAGACAAATAGTGCTCTCTCGAAAATGAGCTTCCAGCAAATGCTAAACAAACAGACCTCAGAGCACAGCACGGACAACTCATATACAAGAAGAGGATGCAAAGAGTTTTTTTTTTTTTAATGCACCTAAAACATATTTCAATTAATAAAAATCTTTAAATTATATCCTAATATGAAAGAAACTCTGAATTTGTGTTGAAAAGGCAACAGTCTGCATGGTTTTATTTTTGTTTTAATTAATGATTTTTTTTTTTTTTTTTTGTGAATTTAATATATTTAGTAAACTTATTATTATCTAGTAAAATAAGTCTTGATGGTTAAGTTGGAAAAGCACCACCACACAAGCATCCCAGCATGGCGATGATTATCTACAAGATGTTATAACTGAGTGTAATTTAGCTGTTCTCAATGGAACAGGCACAACTAAGGAAGAGAACTTTTAAAAATACATATTCACAACTAAAGCCATGCCAGAAAAAAAACAGAGACCAAGCAAGTGAAGGCGAAAGATGCACAGAGATGACAGATAGCGAGGGCATCCCTCTTCATCACCTTTGATCTGTTAGTTCTCAAAGATCAGAGGGTAAAAGGTGTCAGATCAATCCCTCCTGGTGTAATAGAGTGGAGCAGAAACATGCTATTTTAGAGAGGGTTGACCACAAACCCAGAAAAAAGTAATTTACTCTGGGAGAAGAAAGATCAAAAAATGGGTGTGAACTTGATTTTTCTGTACCAGTATGAAAAAAAAAACACATGCATAAAACAAAGCATGGGTATGAAGAGTGTATGGTGAATAAAAATTTAGAAAAATATAAAAATACAGAAAAAGGAAAATGCAGAGAGTCTGTGATTGGACCACTCTGTAATAATAGGTTTCCTAATGACTAAATGCCAAAGCCGATTTGTTTCTGTCTCTCATTGCAGTGTGTCTGTATCTGTGCTGTTGATGCCTGGCATTTCCCAGCTTTCTGTTTGTGATAATCAGTGCAATGGCACCAGCCAAAAAGACCACAAACACACAGAGCCAAATAGAGAAATTACATATCAGACTGAAAAAATTCAACCACGCATGACTGCCACCAAATTTAGGCTATTAGCGAGAATATGTGTGCGTATTGATGCATGGGCAAATGTGAATGGTGAGAAATGAAACATGCTTCCACATCATGTCTATTTATGAATGAATGGTTATTCTGTTCATCAAGACAAAATAATTGTACAAAACACGCCTCCCAAGACAGAAATGTAGTTGTGATATATATATATATATTATATAATGATATATATAATGATAAGAATTGTTTCTCAAGCAGCAAATCAGTATATTAGAATTATTTCTGAAGGATTATGTGACACTGAAGATTGGAGTAATGATTTTAAAAATTCAGCTTTACATCAGTAAAATTATATTTTAATGTACATTAAAAGAAAAAAACTGTTATTAAATTGCAATATTACTATATTTTCTGATTCAATAAATATGACTGTAAAATATTACTGTATTTTTGGTCAAATAAATACTATGAATGTAAAATATTACTGTATTTTTTTTTAAATGGTATTTTCAGCTGGTCAGACAAGTTAGACAACGAGCTAAACCACCTGAAAACCAGCACAGATGTTTCGGGAGTCATACTTAACATAACTAAAACCAGCTTAAACTATTTTAGGCTAGTTTAAGATGGGTATATTATCGATAAAGTGACTACAGTTTATGAAAATGCTGTTTTCAAAAATAATGCTTGTGTGTGATCCATAGTGACTGTTATGTAAGACACAAATGAAATTAGCCTTTAGCTCAGCTTTAGTCAAAGCTTTTTGTTTTATGTTATTAATGTGCACATGAAACTACTCTGCCTCCAGCGGCTCTTAAATAAGTGCTTGTACATTAATTAGCCTGATGAAACATACTTTTAAATGGGTTCTGACACTCAAGAGCACCACTGACCCTTCTGACTCCTGCCTTAGGCCTCATCAGCCATCTTTCTGAGAGAGCGAGAAACACACACACACACACACACACACAATGCCCCACCTCCGCCCTGGCATCATGCCATCCATATGCCCCAGGGGCTGCTGGGAGCTTAGCGATACTAAACACAGACAGAGCAAACAAAACACTGGCACCAGGTGGCGAGACCCGTGCTGATCCCAGATCAGATCACTTTACCAAAACATTCTCTTGCTTTTAACCATAAAAACACAAGCTGACTTCAGAACAGCATTAAAAACAGAAGTCTGCTCTTTCTTTCACAGCTGCAGCAGCTATTGTACAGCATATTGAGTCATCAGCGTATTGCCGCTATGCTCTGGAAAGACAGAGAGGGCTCTGGGGAGGCACTGAAAGAGAGAGAGGCCTTCAAATGCCGATTATTTACCTCCTAATTGAAACGCTGATGGAGGGATGCCGATCTCCTCCTTCCCTGGAGCGTCTGCCCTAGTGATAGCTGGATAATTGATTTCAGCAAACGCAGGTTAAATGTGACACATGGGGGTTTTAATGAAAATCTGGAGAACGCGAGTCATTTATCATCTGCTGGTGAGAAAAGAAAATGTGGGAAAAAGGAGGTGCTGGCTGTTGGCAGTTTGGAGAGGATGAGTGAAACAGTTTTGTGTTTAAGCGAAGCAAAAGAGGAAAGTTATTTTTCTGAATGTTTCAAGAATACAAAATGAAGGTTTTGGAGTTGCCAAGTCAAGGTCCGAACTTAAATGCGATTGAGATGCTGTGGCATGACCTTAAACAGTCCATTCATGCTTGAAAACCCTCCAATGTGGCTGAATTAAAACAATTTTGCAAAGAAGAGTGGGCCAAAATTCCTCCACAGCGATGTTAAAGACTCATTGCCAATTATCACAAACACTTGATTGCAGCTGTTCCTGGAAAGGGTGGCAAAACCAGTTATTAGATTTACAGGGCAATTCATTTTTCACGTAGGGCCAGGTGGGTTTGTACAGCTTTTTTCCCCTTAATAAATGAAATCATCATTTAAAAACTGCATTTTGTATTTACTTGCATTATCTTTGTGTAATATTACAATTTGTTTGATGATCTGAATCTTTTAAGTGTGACAAACTTTCCAAGGCACTGTATTACAGAGAAAAAAACATTGATAATAACAATAATGATCCAAAAGAAAACATTTTATACATTTTCTTCTAAACATTTTTAAAAATACATTTTACTATGAAAAGTACTGTCTGTTTGAAAACTTTTATTACTTGATGTTTACATCACCTTATATTATTAAATCAAATTAAAACATAAAAAAAACCTAACTTGAGTACAATTATGCATTGGCACATTTTTAACTGTGCAATCATAATTAGCATTTATTAGAGGTTTACAACCACTCCCAGTAGCTGCTTCACTCCTTTTAAAAACATGTAATTACTACGTATACATTTACACTCATTTAAACTTCCCAATAAGAGCACTGATAACCAATAAATTTGCCTCTGTCCAGTCATCGTGCTATGGCATCACAGACTTACATCAATCATGCACTGCCTCAAATATCATATGTGAACAGCACATGAATAATTATTGCATTAAACTTGAGAAATTCTGTATTTCTCTGTTACCTTTTTCTAATGCGAATAAAAGACACATTGAAGAAATAGACCTACAATCCAGAAGACCTTGAATTAATGAAAAGGTCCTTTACCTTCCTTCAGTTAATTGCTCTAACCCCCTCTCACTCTTTTCCCAGTTTTATATTGCAATATATGGTGTTTACATTCAAAATTCAAGTGTAAGTGTCATTCTTTAGTTTTTTTAATGAAACATCACAACCAAAGATTCATTAGGATTTGACCAGTGGAATTTAAGTTTTTCATTTTAAATTGTTTTTCATACTTCTACCCCTCAATGTCAGAGGTAGATAAATGAATGCACTTTAAAAAAAAAAAATGTATTCAAGGGCAGTTACATTTTTTATCTCAACTGTTACATACTGAGTGTCTGATGGATCTACTGTTTGTAAATGCAGAAATTCAATTTTTTAAATCTACCTTATCTCGTTTATTTTTAAGTACTTATATGGAGACCAACAAAAATACAGTATTTATAGACCAAATTTTTTAATATATTAATGTAAGCATTAGTAAACAGAATCTTTATGCAATCCAAATGTGTTCATGAAGAGACAGCAATTTTGCATATTTTACAATCCTAGTATATTTCAAAATGGAAAGAGATCAAATAGATGAGAGATATGAAATAGAGAGAGAGAGAGAGAGAGAGTATTACTCTGCATCCATCAGGACACCTTAATTGGTGTGCAGCCTGCAGGGTTGCACTTGAAGTCTTTAAATTGTCCATTTTTTCTATTGGGGTCATGTTAAAGTGCACCCCCAGGCAAATGGGCAGGATGTCAATGGTTCCCTCGGCACAAGCCTGCTGTCTCGTTGCCTCTTGATAGACTTGCAATTACACTGCATCGCTCACTGTCATTTCATGCCCTTTTACTCATTACTACATCATCCTTCACCAAATGGTCATTAGTTAGTATGACTGCTGATTTTCACCTCAGTTCTCCAGTGACTGCTTCCACAACCTGTTAGTGAGGATGCCCGAACTGTAAAATAAAACGTTGAAACATCTTAAAGGTGAAATAAATCATTTAATCGCATAACTCTGTGTGTTTTAATCATTACATGGCCTTGTGTCATCGTGTGTGTTCTGGACAATGACCCCCGGCACACTCAGTGGCCACACCATTACCCATAATTCAGTTGCCTGCTGCCCCTGTGAAATCTGCATAATGGCTAGTCATAGTATGACAAAGGAAGTGTTGACCCCTCTCCGTGGGTCTTACACCTTTTGGCTAAAGAATTTCCATGACTTTTCCAGTTGCTAATTAAATAAGGATTAAAAAGGTTTTTTTGGCCAATTCAATATTTTAGAGCTGAACATTATTATTTTTTTTTTTTTAAACGTTGTTTTTTATGATTTTAACGTCTATGAGTTTTCCTAGTTGCCTATTAAATATTTTCTAAAAGATTTAATTAGGCTAGTATTTACATTGCCTTACACATCAAAGCATTGCTGATGAATTGCAGTCTCTTCATGGACACTTTTGCATTTCATAAAATTAACTGACATTCTGTTTTCTGATTCATACATTAACCCTTAAGGCACCAGGGTTTTATGGAAACATTTTTTATTTTGACATCAAGATTTCAAAAGCTTGTGGCTTCAAAGTGCTTAAAGATAGAGATCTACTGTCAATTAGAAGAATGTTTGGCATGGTCGAAAGTTTATGTGGGGTGTAAATATACTAATCTAATTTGCATATTATGATGTCCACAGGGGCGGCTATCTCAAATTTCATAATATTCAGGGAATATTAGATATTGAATTGATGTTTGAACATATTTGCATGTTTTTGTGTGTGTCTGTTTTTTTTAATCCTCATTCCAAATTATCAGAAAAGAGGAAGCCAACAACAAAACAGGAGAAAGTACTAAATTATTACTATATATCTACACTATATAGTAGTAAAACATGTGAACAGTAGCCTACTTTTTGATCACTTCATCAGTAATATTCAGGAAATAATAGATATTGAAAGGATGTTTTAATATATTTTACAAATTGGTTAAACATATTGAAATAAGTACTTAAAGGTAAATGAGAAAAATTGTATTCCTGCATTTGCAGATCAAGCAGCAGATCCGTTAGATATTCAGTATATAGTAGTTAAAATAAATAAATAAATAACTGCTTCTTGAATGCATTTTATGGACATTCATTTATCTTCCTCTAATGTTGAGGGTAGAAGTAAACAATTTAAATGGAATAACTTTTTAGAAATGATCACCGCTGATTAACAAAGCAATATATTCTTTATCATTTATCAGAAGTTATTTATTGTAATTCATGTTTGACTCTATGTGTGTGGCATTGACAGAAATCTAAACCGGTCTTTATGTGAACCAAGTTGAAATTAGCTGCTATCAAGCATCAGCAGGTGACAAACATAGGCTTTCACTATCCCTCTCCACGATGCTGTGAGTAACAGTAATAAACATGGAATATCTAGCCAGTCCTCAGTGTTTGTACAACTGCCCCAGGTTGCCAGATCTCCATTAGCATATTTGGGCTTTGGTCTTTGTTTTACTATGACCTGTATAATAAATGTCACATTCACAACACAACAAATCAAACGTTTGTTAATTTCCCTGGCTTTCCTCTGCAGCTGCGGGCTCCCATTGTGCCACCAGTTTTTAATTAATGTGATAAGTAATACTTGCAAGGCAGCAATGTGCTTTTTTTCTCCTCTTTTGCTTTTTAATTGGGTGGGCTGAGAGGAAGGAGGGGACACAAGCAGGGCTGAGGAGGGGGGCTCCAAGCAGTTTTTAGAAAGTAAACAAGAGTAAATCTAAGCCATCAAATGTTGTCCTTTTACCTGAGGAGGTAGAGATACGCAGACAATGAGGCTGACATGATTTCCTGTGGTATTGTGTAAACTGATACGCTCAGAATTATGTCTCATGATTCTAGAGGCGTTTAAACAAGGGCTCAAAATGCCTACAAAGAGCACGGAAGCTCAGTCACACACACACACACATATACTCACAGTCTTGAAGAGACAGCTGACATTTTCCCTCCCCTAAGAGGCTCTCTCCACAATACACCTTCCTCAGTGGATTTTACACACACACACACAAACACACACACGGTTCAACATATTTCACTCTGCACTTACTTTATGAAGCTTTGAAGTTACTAAAATGATTCTCATGGGCAGAAAATGCATATACTTGCATGTATACAATTCAATGTATATACAATTCACCTACTAATTAGAATAAAATGAAAACAATGATGATAAAAATCAATTTAAAAACGTACATTTAATGTGTTTAAATCACTTTTCGACTCAAATCTGCCTCTAAAGGAACTCAAATAAGGTACGGTATTTCTATTTTTACAAAGTTTTATTTTTCAATTTGTTAATTAACAGAAACTGGGAGTGTTGATATATTAATTATCCACTCATTCATTTTGTAATTACAGAAATATGTGTATATATATATATATATATATATATATATATATATATATATATATATATATATATATATATATATATATATATAAAATAAAAAAAAACTTAGCATTACTTATTAAGGAAGGAGATGTAATTTACATCTTTTTTGTATGTTTTAGCAATTCAATTTTAAAATCCAATTCAGTATCTAATGTCTAATTAGTTTAATATCTAATAATATTATTATAAATTATGAAATATATTAATTTAAATCATTTTAAGTCATTTTCTGGTCCTGAAATGCTGAGGCCTCACAGTGGGCCGGGGCCCACGGAGTTAGTGCCCTCTGGAGGTGAGTAAAAGACGTTTACTTCAGAAAAACATCATGTCCTCTTAGACTAGTGAAACCTTTTTATCAAATCCAGATGATAAACATAATTTAACATCCATGTTGATCCTGAAATAACTTTCCAAATAAACCAATCAGAATCGAGGGATACATTTACAGGAAAAGACAATTTTAGCTTTACAACCAGAGTGAGGTGCTTCTACACCCTTTTTATTCAACCATCATTTCCCAGTGATTTTAGGTATATAAAATGGGTAGGGTTAAGGTTCAATTTAGGGGTAGGGACAGGGTTAGGTCTATATTTTTGGATAATGTTGATCCAGGAACATGTCTTACTTGGCAAAATCACAGTAGAATACTGGACAATGCACTATAATAGAGAAAGAAGAAAAAACTTAATATATTATACAGCTCATATATATTTGGTGGTACGTTAAATAAACTGGTCCACTGGTTGAGTCCTGTTGAGAGCTCCTCTGTAATAACAGAAAAATGCCTCACCAAAGAGTCACTCTAGAGCTAGAATCACCACTTCTGACTAACAACGGCAATTATCAAACTCTACACAAACTAGCACCGATCTCTCTTCAGGTAGGGTTAGAAACAAGTGTCACCCACTTATCAGGAGGGCTGTCGATCACAACCATAAACCATTGAAGAGGAAGAGGAGGACTCACCCAAACAACAGACCAGTGCTACAGAACTAGTACTGCAGGAAAAGCCCAAACAAAAAAGACGGGAAAATCAGATTCAGTGGAATGGGTTCAAATGTGGTATAAATGTGTTAAATAGTGCAGTTCTGCTAACGTCAAACCTTATATAATAATAATAATCCTAATAATATGTAACCCTCTTTTTCTAACCTCAACAGCATGTGAATACTTAATAAATGGGTTTAAAAGAGATGCAAATATATCTGTTAAATCTTAATTAAAGGAAAGTGGCTTAATAAAGCAATAAACCCCAAGAAGCCATTGTTTCCAGTGTTTTTTTAACAGCTAAGGGGTGTTATAGAAACGACGCAGAGTAAGGTGCCTAAAACCCCCTTAGCTGTTAGAAATTAATTATAGAAACTCAAAAATCTTGCAGTTTAATACCTACAAAAATGGCTCATAGGGACTACATTGAGTTACTTCCGGGTTTGTGACATCACAAACCCTGACAAACCCCGCCCCCAGAAAACATGCAACAAAGGGGTTGAGGCCATGCTGTGCCGCTTAAGAGAAGAGGATGAAGAATAGGGCTTCAAGTAAAAATCTATTCATATATGAACCACGATTCTGTCTTCTAATGATTCTAATGGATTCACAAGTTTCAAAATCAATGTTCTGATGCAGCAGTTCTTAATACTGTTCCTCGCATCACCCTGCTCTGCTCACAATCTGCATCTCTCTTTCACATTCAGGTCACCAGCTCAGCTCAAACAATAAACTGTTCTATTCATACACTTATTTTCACATTGCTATGAGAAGCATTAAACATGGATGCACGTACAGTTGCTGTACTGGATTAAAGCTTTAATCAGGATAAAACCGTATATTAAAAGCTAACAGAAGCCTTAGCATTTACAAATAACAGCGCATCTAAAACTATGTGGCAACAAAAAACACAACATTAAAAGCTGTGTTTGCACAGGTTCTGCACGATCCTCTTCAATAATATCCTCTGCTTCTCAATCAGGCTCAAACTGATAGCATATTCAGAAATATATTAATATATTCCTCTGTGTTTGCGTAACTCTGTAAAGGATTTTCCTTACAAATCTGATGAAATGGTGCATGTTGCATTCCCATATGAATGTTATAATAAACCCAAATTCACACCAATAGGTAGAGATGGAGTTTGAGATGCTCCACACATGTAAATAATAACAGTTTGTGTGGAGCAGCATTTAATCTGAATGGAGCTGGTCTGAGAGGCATGTACGTTGCCGACATGCATATAAAAAACAAATTAAAGCGCATATATTTAATCTATATCACATATATTTTCTTAATTGAATTGTACCATTTGTGAACTTGCAATAGCATTATCTGTTCTTATGATTTTTAAATGGGTTTAATATATCTTGACACCTCGGAAAATGGTCTAATAACGCATTTAATGGATTCTCGTTCGTGGAATGTGCCACTTCCGGCAATCAATTAATTATTTTTTTATAATCAAGTACTTGAATTAAATCCAGGAATTGTGACAGCACTAATGTTGGCAATCACACTAGAATTCTGAGACTGAAATTTGCATGACATTACATACTAGTCAATATAGTTCCGTCTACACAGCACAGGTTTATCAAAGAAGCAGTTTTTTCACAAAAATCGATTTGTCACTCTCACTTGTAACCGTACTGTGTGATTGTAACCCTATGATACAGAACTGACACCTGTATTCTGCTTCTGTGTGAGCATGTCCTTAGAGCAATCTTATTGACGGCTCTCGTGCGAAAAACGTCTCATTCGTTCAATTACAGTCGGCTCTGAAACACTATCACACAGCATCTTTTAGCAGTCAGCAGATTGTCTGCCGACCCACCAATAATCAGCACGGCCTATCCATCCCTCCTCTTCAGACCCTATTGCCCCGGTGTGGCCACATCGATGGCAGGATCAGACTGCCGCGCTAATCACCACTGTCAGGATGAAAGAAGCAAGGTTAATGTCCTCTGACAGAGGCATGGACCCCAGCGATCTTGATAAGAAAGAGGCCAGTATTATTGCCCCAAGGCTGGCCATTTCCTAGTCATGGATGGGGTATTGTGGAAGGCAATCGATGTCATAGAGCCCTGGTCATGTGTCTTGTTCGTAACATGTATATCATGCCCTTCAGATCAGCCATTGAGGAAACGGTGAGATATATAGCTAGGGATTGGGTCAAAGAAAGACAGAAATAACAGTGCTTTGTATCGCTGCCAAGGCCTCTTCAGATTTATGATGCCCAATTACAAAGGAGTGTGCGGCCACCTATTTTCCATTAGCCTATTAAAATCTTTAGTGCTTGTTTGTGAATAGGTTATCAAGGCTTTCAGGAGACAATGAATTTATAGCCCCCTCGCATTCCTCAAAGAGAGACGTTCAATGCTGGGCCTTTGAAATGCATGTCTCTCTTTCCAATGTCACACACACACACACACACACACACACTTAAAAGGACAGGTAATGTGCATCAGATGCCAAGTTTAATCATTTCAATTAATCCAGAAATGCAACCTTTAACTTTATCATTTGAGCTTCTATTCTCAGACGAGCAAGGGAATAATTTCGGTTTTGTTTTTTTTTCATCATTGCTTTTTAATGATTCTTACCACTGATTGGCTTTAGAGCCACAACCAACAGTTAGTACATATTAAATCTAACCCTTTTAAACAAAGACTATCAACTACTTAATCTGTTTTTCATTTCCTCAACCCCATCTCAAGAGTACGAATTGTTCTTGGTGACTACAGTAGCAGATCTAACAGTCCATCCCACTAAAAGAGGTCAAGCTGATCTTATTCTGTCATGTTTGCTGGCAAGTTGCTCTCAGTCTATGACAGCTAAATAACACAGCAGAGTAAAATAACCCGGAGAAGCGACATCTGCTTCACTGAGACAGTATGAACACGGTTTTCCAAGTTTCTTTATATGCTTTACTTTAGGATGCGTTTTTGTTTAATGGCAAGAATAATATTAGCTTTCAAAAGAGAATCATTTACACACGTTTCCCAAAACATATAATATAGTATAATGTAATAACATTTAAAATTGTAAATAATTGTGAAACATGTAAAGTTGTAAATAAAACAAAGATTATTGGAGTACAGTTTCTAAAGTAAATAGTCTTTCTAATTTAAAATCTCTAATTTAATATACGACACTTACCAAACTTGTAATTATTTGTAGAATTTACTAGCAATTTCTGTGTGAAAATGAATTTAGAGTTGTGAATTTTGGACAAATAAGGCAGTGACGAAATAAGTGAAAACAAAAATACCTGTTGAGTTTGAATAATAGAGATTAACTTTCAAGCAAAAATTACAAGAAATCAGAAGCATTAGGGGCCCTATTTTAGCGATCTAAAGTGTAAAGCGCACGGCGCAGGTGCACTCAGGGCGTGTCCAAATCCACTTTTGCTTTTTTAACGGAGACTTAGGTCTCTGGGCGTTTATCACCTTGTGGGAGTTTTCAAACTAACGATTCTCAAGCGAAGAAATGGATCTGCATGTGTGCGAAGTTAAAGGGTTAGTTCACCGAAAATGTTTAATTATGTGATTAATAACTCACCCTCATGTCGTTCCAAACCAGTAAGACCTCCGTTTATCTTTGGAACACAGTTTAAGATATTTTAGATTTAGTCTGAGAGCTTTCTGTCCCTCCATTGAAAAACTATCTATGGTATACTATGTCCAGAAAGGTAAGAAAAACATCATCAAAGTAGTCCATGTGACATCAGAGGGCCAGTTAGAATTTTTTGAAGCATCGAAAAAACATTTTAGTTCAAAAATAGCAAAAACTACGACTTTATTCATCATTGTCTTCTCTTCCGCGTCTGTTTTGAGAGAAAGTTCAAAACACAGCAGTTTGTGATATCCGGTTCGAGAAAAAATCATTCGATGTAACCGGATCTTCTTGAACCAGTTCACCAAATTAAACTGAATCGTTTTAAACGGTTCGCATCTCTAATACGCATTAATCCACAAATGACTTAAGCTGTTAACTTTTTTAATGTGGCTGACACTCCCTCTGAGTTCAAACAAACCAATATCCCGGAGTAATGCATGCACTCAAACAGTACACTGACTGAACTGCTGTGAAGAGAGAACTGAAGATGAACACCGAGCCGAGCCAGATAACGAACAAAAGATTGTTCAATTAATTAGCCAATTTCATTCATCGCTATAAGTAGTAATAGGCTGAATTGCAAATAAGTAGCCTAATTCTAATACACACAAAGTCTATCTATCATTACATTTTTATACTTATGTAGCCTACACAATACTATTCCTTTAAACTGTAATCCTGTAATCCTTTTGTTTTTAATATTTGGCATGTTTGTGTGATGCACATCCCTGTGTGTAATAAGCAAAGTCAACGTGCACTGTGGACCCGTCCAGAGGCGCATTTTCTACCAACACATTCTTTAAATAACAAAAAAAATATTGCGCCATTGACTTTAGACTAGGCTTGAGCTGGTCTATGGCGCAGTCTAATTTCAGCTTCTTAAAATAGCAATGCGCCTGAACACACCTCTTTTTTAGAGCAGCACGCCCATCTGCGCAAAAATGAGCACAAATGCATTTGCTAATTAAATGATGTGGCGCTGGGTGGGATAATGCGAACGACGCCGGACTGAAGCTAACAAACACACTTGCGCTGCGTCATGCATCGCATTGCGCCGTGTGTAAGATAGGGCCCTAGGTTTTGTATTAAAAAAAACTAACATGTTTTTCTAATAAATAAGCAAATATAATATGTAGTAGACCAAACCAAATCACACACACATAAATCAAAGTCTTTTTTTAAATAAATAAATAACTATATAATACAAAGACAAAACTAGTGACTATGTGTTTGACATTTAGATACCTGTCCCTCCTGCATTCACAAAAATGGGGGTTGGGCTGTATTTTAAAACAGGAAGTTGGGGGGGGGGGTTGAAAAGGCAGAGCAGGCACCAGTGGCTGTCATAGCAACCGATGGTGGAGTTTGGGGCATGCATGCTGTGTCACGGCCATTTCTCCGACACGGTTTAAGAGGCTCAGTGGTTGGTCACATCTCAGTTTTAGGAGTTTCTTTCGTTCTCCTCTGCATTGTCTCTTTCTAACTGCCACGTGTTGTCAGGCAATCAAAAACCGAACAGAGAAAAGAGCCGAGATGGTCCAGGAATTCACAGGCAGTTGACAGACGGCACTTAAACTTACTTTAGTGGGCCCATCCATTCCTGCCTGTTTTTAACCCCTTCAGTAAACCATGGGGTGGATATGGAAAACCCACACTGATCAGCTAATTGTGCTAGATCTATGCGGCTGTCCGTGGGGATAATTGTACTAAAAGTACTGTGCTGTTTGCTCCCGCTGTGGTCTGCTATGAAAGCACCTTTTTGCACATGCAATTCGAGCCAGAGCGTCTGTCGAAAACAAATGCTCTCGGGTCACATCATGTCAGGGTTTCACCCACAGTAATAAAAACGTCTGACTCTGCTAGACAGCACCGGATGGCAGCAGTGGCATCGGACCAGTTGGAGACTTGTTTACAGTAATCTGTTTACAGCTCTTGATTTGCGCACAATGTATAAAATAGTAGGACGTCTGATGGCTGGCAATTCCACAGCATTCAATGGAGCACTGCACGCACTTCCCGCGCCTGTACTTTTCGTGCTACATGTCACAATAGATGCCATGTAGCGCATGCTGCAGTGAGTCGTGGTATTATTAGCACTGCATTTGAAATCTACGCAGTGAGGTTCTGGTTATTTATTTGACTTTCTGTCTGCATGGGACTATATAGAGGTGTGCTACCAAATACTGAATTATTGATAGCATACATACATGGTCTGTTTTAAATAGCCAAGTAGGAATTCCATAGGAAAATTCTAATTAAGGTTATTTCTAATAGAGCAAACAGAGTCATGATGTCAGTTTGCAAGCCAACCCAGAAGGCCAATTCTCAATGGGTTCCCTCTGGAATTTTAATAATTGTATTTTTGATATTTAAATAATGGTGTGTACTTAATTTTAAGAGACGATTTAAGCAATTTTTGTTCACGCATGTGGACTCATTCATGTGAAAGTCCTTATTTACCATCTTGTTATTGATAAAAACACAGTTTCAAAATGTTGATGAGATTGAACTAAGCATGACAGTCTCTTCAAGTAATGTTACACATAGAAGCATTGTTGTACTCATTATAAACCGCCATTCTAAAAATCCATGGGATGTTTGAGAGGGAACTCATGCTTGATTCTCTACAGGTACTAGGCAAGGGAAACAAATTTGACAACTACAATTGACAATTATACTGGGTACCAATATTTACAATGTAGAACAAAAGTTCTAAGCAGTCTATGTGGGATAAACACAGATTTTGAGGTTCCTTGTTGCAATGGTCTCCTTCTGGCTTGCTGAGTTGTGGTCTGGAACACTTACATTTCAAATTACATTTTTAACGTTTAGTAATTTTGACTGAGTTACACCTGAACCATGTCTTGCAACATCGACACTATTTCTTAACTGAACTAAATCAACACTTAGCTGACTCAAACCAAATGACAACATTGCTACCGACTGTAGAACAGTTTCCATAATTGTTCTGCTATTTCCTGTTTATTTCTGCAAAGCTGCTTTGACACAATCTGTATTGTATAATGCACTATATAAATACATTGACATGATTAAACCATTTCCATTGCTTTGACACAAAATGCATTTAATTTCATTATGATCTTTACAAAAGGGGACAATTTCTGAATGATGTTGTACTGTAATGTTAATATGGACCATATACCACAGTGAATTAAATCATTTTTAACAATAGAAAACACTGTGTAATGCTACCTGTTGGTAGTGTTTTTAGATCATTTTTTATTTTTTTATGATTGACAGTGTGTTTGTTGGCTGAAAACCTTTGCTAGTGTTATGAAAGAATGACTTGCTGTGCGATGTATGAAGTGTTTGGTAGTTTTAAAGCATCTTGGACACGAAATGTACTTCTTTGCCAGGCTGAAAGCTGCCAAGGACAGCTGTGTTGAGAGTTTTGATAAAGTGACCCAAGTAATGAATGTGTCCAAGCGATATTATTAACCCCAGGTCAGCAGCAGCAGCAAGGAATATTTGACGGAGCAAAGGCGCCCTCTGCTGGGTACATGACATGACTGTTTTTAAAGCTTGTGACTGAAAATCATTATCACACATAACATACCGACTAAAACACTAACACCCGATAGTACATGGTTTCTTTTAATACAATTCTTTACAAAACAAGAAGCTCTCCTCTGTTTAGAATTCGCATGCTACACGGTCCACGTTTGTATTACAGCACTAAATTATTCAGAAAATGTCCCTTTTCATATAAATGGTATTGAAAATGAAAGACTAACACCCGTGTTTGGCTTCATCTAATTGTTTTGATAGTATTTGGATTTTGAATATATTGTAATAATAGGCTTACAGTATTATTGTATAGAACATTGGTGTCTTCTTCAGATTTCAGATTTATTAATAATAATAATTATTATTATTATTATTATACTAGGTTTTGAACTTAGGTTTAACATTTTTGTAAAGAGCATGTATTTTTGTAGAGTACGTGAAAAGTGGTATAAAGACTAATATATCATACTGGCAAAAAATGTATAGCCTGAATGCACTATAAGTTGCTTTGGATAAAAGCGTCTGCTAAATGCATAAATGTAAATGTGAGTGAAAGAAGAGTTCACTGAATGCACTGAAATCATGAAAGCAATGGAAAATGATCCACAGTTCAGCCCACACAGACCTCTGTTGTGCTCACAGTGTGAAAAGTTTTGAAAAAATGACCTATGTATTGAGAAATGGATCCCAGCAATCATATAAAATTATAATGAACAAGGCAAGCATTTACCCCTAGTGTGTGATAATGGTTTGTGAGATCAGCCATTGAACTTTCAGAGCATTTGATTACCTACACATATGACATATTTTGCATTAAAATATAAAAAGTAGGCCTCGAGAGATTCAGTCTCTTTTTAAATATTTTCTCCTAATTCTGTCCTGATGCTGAATATTAAACAGATGATTCCAGGCACACTACACGCATGTCATGGAGGATACTGCCATCTTCTGGTCATTCGCTTAAATCAAATGCAGCAGTTCTTTACAGTTCATAAGGCTTGGAAACATTTAATTCTCATCTTTAAATTGAATAGATTTGGGGCGAACGTTTTTATTATAATAAATCTCACTTAAAAAGGAGTTCAAGTATTATTAAAATGCTTGTTACTGTATGTTTTTTGTTAAACCTCTTGCAGAGTTCACTTTTGAAATCTTGGCACATTAAATTAAGAAGTTTAATGATTAATTGAATTAATTAAAATAATTAAATTTATAGATAGATAGACGTATTGATTATATAAAAGAGCTGCAGTTGCACCAGATCAAACCAACTTCATTAGATCGCAGTCGTTGACATCAGACGAATGATGCAGACATTGCTGAGATGTCATTACTTCATGTATGTTTGCTGGAGAAGATTCACTGAACCATGTGATGCTCTGTTTACTTGATAACATTGCTCTAAAATGTACATTTTCTTCTCACAGTCACCCTCTCACTCATGTCCACTGCTTCACACATGCATTTTTTCCATTCTCTCTGGAACAAGTGATAGACACAGTCTCATCTGAGTATTTTGTACTTCATTTTGCACTTCTCTTTCATCCCCCACTCCCTGGCCTGTACTGTCTCTCTCCCTCTGTCCAGTGCTGCTTTCCTCAGGCATTCATACCCACAACTTCATGAGTCCTGACAAACACTGATCCTATTATAGAAAGGAAACAAATGATCAAGAAAGCACTGTCTTGAAACCAACACTTTTTTCTCCTGAAAGGCCTGTTTTAGAGAGTTCAGAAAGAAAGCTATAATGGACCCCAGCAGAATGAAGCATTATCATCAGATGTCAGACCTGTTTTTGTAAGGGGGCTGGGTTTCTCTCAAACTGACTCTGACTATGAGTTGTTGTGGATCACTGACATGTTTCTCATAAGTTTCACAATATTCATAGTGTCAAAAAAATTTAAATAATAAAAATAAATCTGAAGCTTGCCATCCTGTGAATAGGCCAGAAACAGAGAAGCTCATTTTAGAGAGAACAAGTGCAAAATGTGGTCCAAGATTCATGTGTGATGTTTAATTGATTAAAAAACTATACTGCGTGTCACATTTTTGGAGATATTATCAAAAGCATATTTTAAGTCTGCAAGAGAACTCAAAACATCAGAACATTTTAAGGATAATAATTTTTCCCTAATTTAAAACCATTTATTTTATTTCTCATTTTATTATTATTAAAATGATTTAGATATCTTATATGTGCCTCTACGTAAAAAAAAAAAAAAAAAAAAAAAAAAGAAATACAGTGAGAAATGTGTAAATTGTGTAAGAGTTGTGTAAGTGGTTCACTAATACAGCACTGACAATTCTAGTTTAATCGAATCCGACTTTATTCTAATATCACTAATTAGAATAAAGAATTGTATTTAATACAATGGAAGATGCATGCAAAATCTGACACTGTATATGTCCTACTTAAAATGCATTGCAAACAGATTGCATAAAGATACATTAAGCCTAAAATAAAAATCATAGAGCTTTCCATGCATGCAAGCCAGACTGAACAGTGCAGAAGTGAACCAGACTGGCCATCTAAACTTCCTCAGCGTGACTTTTTCAAGCACCAAATATTTTTTTGTAGAGGAACCAAGTTAAGCCAAGGACAAGCCAAAGCAGCTTGACATATTATATCACAGCAGCACAGAGAAAGAACAATTCATCTTTGCGATATGTGTCTTTTCTGAAGTTACTTGTTTCATAACTGCAGTCCAGGATTCTGCTTGTGTTGTCAGACAAGAGCGACACCTAAACAGCTGTCAAAATCGGTTTCTACTCACCACAGGTCTCACGGGAGATCAAACAGAAGAAACTTTCTCGTCTTTCCTTCCCAGGTGATCTGAAAAGTAGAGTGTCCTGTCTGGAGCGTTATCCCACAGGAATTCATCTTCATTCCAATACATCCAATGTCCAAGTTCACATGTTTTTATGAAGACCACTTTCATTGAAACCCGCTGATGCTTCACACTGCCCCCAATCCAGCACTGAGCTCCTCTGAAGGTAATCAGAGTTCACCTGTCTGTTCAGCTCACTCCCTCTAAGACCAACTACCTCCAGTCCAGTCTCTGGTCCAATACTGAGAGCCAGTGACAAGGAAGTTATGGAGAGAGAGAGAGAGAGAGACTGTGAAAGAGAGAAGATGACAGTGTGAGACAGAACGAGAGCGAGGTGACAGGGTAACATCAGTTATTGCTCTGGCAGTAGTTTGAGATGCATATAAGCCAATCCTCTGTAGCCCTTTATTCGCTGCCACACTGCCTCTCTTTCTCTCTCTCTCTCGCTCTCTCCTGTTCTTTCCTTTTCTCTGAGAGCATGAATATGTTATTATACTCACAAAAGCCTTACGTATTGTTTATGAATTACCAGCCTTCCAGTCAACAAAGCCTATTTTCATAAGAAACATCCATTTCATTTCAGCTTCAATTTGATTATCAGCTGAAGAATAGAAGCCCTTCGGCCAAACCCCCAGCGGCTCCCCTCTGTTCTCCCTGGTTTTATTCATGCCCATTGAAAGACCTTTATTGCTTTCCTTTCATACTGACAGAGGGAAAAGCTTTTAGAGTAAACCATTGACAAAAAATAAATAAAAAATTATTGCACAGCTATTTTGCACAACAACCAAATGAAAGAGAGCACCCAGTGTCTGCAATGTGCCCTAGCTGCTCTTCTTTCTTTCTTTCTTTCTCTGTTTTCTTTATATATTTTGATATTTTTAAAGCACAAGAATGGGGAATGAATGGCAGTTTGCTCAAAGAGAGCCGATAAGGCATCTTGCAGTCTCAGAGAACATGTCATTTTGAAATTATCACTATAGTCTACCTACTGAATGGTCCAGGACAGAGCACAGGAGTTTGACATAGGACAGCAGGTGAGTCTTGCTATTGAGATTGTAGAGGCAACTAACAATTGGTACTAGTTGTGTTTGAACACAAATATTTCGAAGAACATTTCCCTACTCTCAAGGACATTTTAATCACGAATTTCCACGGAAATGGCAGATTGCTTTATGGCAGCAACAATGTACCGAACAGCTATCTAGCACGTGATATATTTATGACAGTGCATTCCACACACTTAACTGTAGGGGGCTTCAAAATCGGAAAATGCACAAAACTACATACAGATGCTTTAATAATGAGCAATACATTTGTTACTTATTCACATATGTTAACACTGATTAATTAAAATACTACTCATTGTCCATTAAATAATATGTTGAAATTAACATTAATTAAGATTTAGAAGTATTTTTATTGTTAATTTGTGTTAACTAAGTCTTACCACTGATTTTTCGTGGAAGATTTAAAAAAAAAAACTTTTTTAAGTATGTAAAGTAGGTCTACACACCTATCTAACTGTCAATCAGCAAATCTTATTAGGTAAATAATAATAAATGACATCAGGACATGCAGTGTTTGTAAGCCTTTGTGAAAAGAAAAAGAAAAACACAATACAGCTCTTGAGTCAAAATTAATTACTTTTGATTATCTGTCACCATTCACTTTAATTTTACGCTAAAGAGCTCATTTTGTAATCCATGACAGAAAATCAAATAAGTTTGGAACAACAGAGGTATGACCAAACTTCCTTAAAAATCACCTCAGTCTTTCCACAAACCTCATGTGTGTGTGCATTTGACTCTGTATAGCCTTTCTCCTCTGTGTAAGTGTTAACAAAAAGCAGACGAAACACATAAGACAGCAGTCAAGGCTAAATTCGACGTTTGTTCCAGACACAAGAGACAGGAGCGAGCACAAAGGTGTTCTTCATTTACCTGCCTGTCGGACTGTGTGCCCAGTTATCGCACCGTTTGATCTGTGCGTTAAAAGATGAATTAGATGCTCTTTTATGTGTTTTATGAGTCTTTGTATTTATGTAGGAATATTCAGCAGTAGACAAAGGTGACTGATCCATTATTCATCCCTGTGCTAAGGCAGGTCTGGCAGTTTGAAAAGAGGCTGACATTTGAGCTTTTCCACCAACATCTGCAAAATTATATCCTTTCCATTGTAAGTCAATGAGGGGCAGTCAGTGCCCATAAAAGAATGAAATTTGGCCTGTCACTTTCATAAGGGTGAAAGTATACAACCTCATGCGCAATAAATGGAAAGGAGACCGAGCTTTTGTCTTTCATCCAGTGTTGTTCAGTCAAATGGGGTTTAAAACCTGATTTCGAGAATGCTTAAACAGTATTCTTAGTCAAGCAAGAATATAAAGTAGGCCATGCTCCATAATCAACTTTTTAACCTGTGTTTGACATATTTAAACATGACTGAAAAAAATTTTCATACAAAAATTAAGCAACTAACTCACATGAGAATCGTTTCTGAAGGACCATGTGACAATATATACTTAAAAAACAAACAGTTATCATTCATTTTTGATCAAATAAATGCAGTTTTAGATGCACACCCAGCAAAGCCTTGTTTTCATTCACATAATATTACATACCTTATTTTTCGGACTATAAATCGTACTGGATTATAAATCGCATTTATTTAGAACCAAGAACCAAGAATAGAAAACATTACCGTCTACAGCCGCGAGAGGGCGCTCTATGCTGCTCAGGGGTATGCTACAGGAGCACTGAGCAGCTTAGACCGCCCTCTCGCGGCTGGAGACGGTAATGTTTTCTCTTGGTTAATTTCTCTCAGTTCATGTCAAATTAATTTTAATAAATAAGTCGCACCTGACTATAAGTCGCAGGACCAGCCAAACTATGAAAAGGAGTGCGACTTACAGTCGGGAAAATACAGTATGTCTATCCTGACCAGTTTTTTGGTTAGTAAAAATGTAATTAATTACTAGCTACTATAATTACAGTGTAATTATTTATTTATTATAGTAATTAACAATGTAATTAGATTATTGTAAGAAAGTATTATTATTATTAAAAAAATTTATCTGCTTACTACTAATTAATTTCTGAATCCTGTATCAACCTTGACCAGTTGATCAATAAGTGATAGACATGAAACTGTATCTATTTAAAATGTCAAATAAATAATAGAAAATTGCATAAACTGATCAAAGTATTTAAAGGGAGAAGGTTACATTAAAACATGCATTTAAAAATTAGATGTTACATTTTATGTTAAACTATTGTTTTATAGAACTGTTCTATACTCTATACAATATTGAATGCATTTAGATTAAAGTAACTAATTAAAATAAGGGTAATCCCTTACTTAACTTTTTCAAGAGAAATGTAGTCAAATTACAGTAATCATTTACTTAGAAATGCATTACACCCAACACTGATCCTGATTAAGGTTATGGCAAGCATCATTTCTTACATGGAAATCTTCTTTAGCCATTCATGGCTGTCTAACAGTCCATGTACAGTTGCTGGGAATATGATTTTGTTAACACAATTAAAACTTTTGAGAGCAGCTCAGTTAAGTGACATTTAACATTTTCTGTCTATCTGTACTGTTCTCCAGGCTTTGTCATTATGTAAATGCGTCCCAAACGTCAGTCTTTCTCAAAATGTCAAAGTCGCCTCAGTTCTTACACAAAAGAACAACCTGCCTCCTTCTGCATGAGCCTCAGCCAGTGATTAAATCTCCCACAATGCCTCGCTGTCCCTGAGGATTCTGAGTCTTTGTTTGCCATAATAGAGCTGAGGTGGAGGTAGCGATGTTGGAAAACAGATGTGAGACGCACAAGAGGGTTTGCCACACCTGCACCGCAGCCCCGTGGGTTGAAATATTACTGTGCCAGCATCTCAAACAATGCTAAACATATGAGCAACCCAGTGACATTTTCATCATAATCCAGATATTCTTTCATACAATTCGAAGAAATAACAGAAACAGCATCAGGCCAGGAATTTAGATTGCCAATGAATACTGATTTCGGTTGGAGAGAGAGTACAGAAATACTGTATTTTGTGTCATTTTTAATTTCAGCATTTGATAATAAACCCTACAGTTGAAAATTTGTTGATACTTTTATTTAGCAATCTTGCATTCATTTGATCAAAAGTAACAGTAAAGACTTTTATGATGTTAGTAAAGATTTCTACTTCTTTCTATTCATCGAAGAAGCCTGAAAAGTATCAGTTTCCAGAAAACTATTAAGCGATGTAATAAGTTTGATTTCTTTTAAACATTTAAATAAAAAAGTAATTTTAAATTGTATTCATATTTTACAATAATACTGCTTTTAATGATTTATTTGATATTTTTATACTGTTTGAGTGGCTTGTAATACATAACATATTGTGGATATTGTCATCATATACAAGGAGAGATCTGGCAGCAGAAGAATGGATTTAATGAAGCAAGAGAGATATGAGACAGAACCCAAATCCCATTCAGAGAGTCACAGTAAGAATTTGTATTTATTTAATTTGATCAGCAAGAAAGAGAGATTAAGATAGAGAGTGCTTTGGAAAGAAAAAAGTAGACGAGGTTATCTGGAAATTTCACAATACACAGTCATTTAGCAATAGACAATATTTCATTTAAATACATAAATTAGACAGACAACATGGAGAAGACTCTTAATCTGGCGGTTTCTAACCACAGATTCAGTGTTAATTAAAAATCACTCTTGCATACATTTTTCTTAAAAAGGTTCTTTGAAATGCTGACAGAGCTAGAAATGCTGACAAAATTCTGGAAATCTCCTTTTTTCCGCAAAAGGCACATTTCTGAGCATTAAATACAATAAAGGATTATTTCTGTACATAACAAAAAAGGTCTTTAAAAATTAGAGTAGAGGATCATAATAAAAGTAAAAAAAAAAAAAAAAAAAAAGATACAAGCTGCAAGGTGCAAAAGAGCAACCGGACGAAATTAAAACTGAGGTTTATTGTAAAAGCAACTTTCAAATGACACCCCTAAAACAAATCTCTCACTCTCAAAAAAAAAAGACTAGTTCCCTAAGAAATGTCTCTAGTATTGTATTGCAAGGTTTTCCATTGGAAAAATCCTACCGAATGTCACACCTTATTGAACATATTGGCTAATGGTTGAAAACATCAAAGGACGCATGCAGGCAGTGATGCAGGAATGGCAACATTTGTAGGTACAGTGTGTCTATCATCCCTGAGACTCCCAGTTTTAGACTAGGAACCAATGACCTCTGTGACGGTGAGTTAAATGATCAAACTGCAAGCTATTTTGGCAGCTTTGACACCACACCTCACATTTCGTTATCTTTATCATATCTGAAAATGAACGAGATGAACTAGATACTTGGCACTGGCAAACAAAAAAAGCTTGAAAAGGATCAGGTTTAAAAAGCGTAATACTGTGACTGCGGGGATCAAGTCCAGTTTTGTCACAATATTTACAAGTATTTTTGGTCAGACTGCTACTACTCTCAACACACAATTATCAGATGCAGTTTTCAGAAATGTACAGACGAGCTCACAAATTCGTCTCATCCCAGGATGGGTCGTTCATACTCTTTAACACTTTCCTGACAATCTTCTCCAGTTCTTTCCGTGCCTTTTGTTCTTCCTCAAGAGTGCGCTTCATTCTCTTGTTGTCCTGGTGATGGAAAAACCAGAGAATCCGGGTCACGGCACCAGATTTTGCATTTAAACAACATGGCAACACATTAAGTATAAACAAACATTTGTATGTGGACTAACCTGCTTAAGTTCTTGAACCTCATCCCTTAAAGCATAAACTGTATCCACCAGACTCCTGTAAAGGACATCCAGATGAAATCATCAAACAACTACTGAGATGTTCAAGGGATAGTTCACCTTCAATTGGTTCAAGTTGACTTGTATAGTGTTTTTAGATTTTTTGTTTTTTTTGTTTTGTTTTGTGCACAATATTATTAGAAGATTAATCATGATATACAATAAATAAGTGAATTAGATGCAGAAATCTGAGATCTAACCTTTCTTCGATTACAGTTTGGCCATTGCTCTTTGTCTCTTCCACAATAATTTTCTCCTCTTCAGGAAAAAGCATATGTGGCCCTGAATCCTTCCTCGAGCCTGAAAAAAAATTAACAATGTAAATGGATTAAAAATGGAACAATAACATTTTGAACAACTTACTGACAGGTTATGTAATTCAATTTCATACCAGTATTATTTCAGTATAATTGAGATACTATTATAGGTTTTATTGAAATTCGTTTTTTTTTCCCATGTAAACTTTAGTTAAAATGGTAATGGTAAAATTGGTAAATTTGTTGTGTATTTTTCTGTCATTTTTAGTATGTTTTGTCAATGTATTTTTTATTTCAGTTTTAGTTAATTATAATAATCCTGAAATGTACAGAAAGATAATTTTAGGATGGCATACTATTAAATGTGAACGTTTCTGTCCTATGAAAGCCATGGAGCAAAAGCACTGAAAACATCTTTCTTTCTCTTACATGAACATCCATGTCTTCAATATGTCCACAACCTTACATGTCAACTACAAAAATGATATGCTTGCCACTTTCAATGCAAACAAAACGTATATAAGAGCAGCAGCTCTTACGGGACAAAGAACCCATTCTGTTAGTGTGAGTTATCCATATACTGTCATAGTCCGAGTCTTCAGATTGATCAGAGGAAGGAAATCCGCTGCTACGGCAACCCACAGCATCCACACACGATTGGTCAACATCAGCCAGCACATGATTATGCATCAAATCAGTGCCCTGCCATGCTAATTAGGGATGGGGATCAAACCAATCATATTGAAGAGGACAGGTGGGTTAAGAGGATGGAGGAGTAAAGTAAGGGAAAGCCCAAGATGCACGAAAAATTATATATATGGGAGTGGGACAACATAAGAGAGAAATGGGTGAAAAAGAAATTGATGGAAGGAAGGAGGAAAGAGGAAAAGAGACAAATATTCATGTTAAAAAGAGCAGAAAATAGTAAGACTGATCAACGCAGTGGTAAAGAGTTTAGTCAACATATATTAATATAGCAAATGTCTTTTAATGCAGTAAAGATGCTGCAGTACTTGAATGTCTGACAGAGACTTCAGGACAGATGAAGGTGTTTTGTAGGACTCAAAATATGGGCCTCATATACCAAACACACTACCCTTTTAAAGTTTAGGGTCAGTAAGATTTTTAATGTTTTTGAAAAAAGTCTCTTTTGTTCTCCAAGGCTGCATTTATTTGATCAAATACAGAAAAAAACCTGCAAATACAGAAAAAAAACCTGCAATATTGGAAAATATTACAATTTAAAATAACTCTTCTATTTGAATATATTTTAAAATTTAAGTTATGATGCAAAGCTGAATTTTCAGCATTTAGAGTTTGAAATTTTTACTCCAGTCTTCAGTGTCACATGATCTTTCAGAAATCATTCTAAAATGCTTCTTTGCTGCTCATGAAACATTTCCTATTATTATCAAGGTTGAAAAAGGTTGTGCTGCATAATAGTTTAGTGGAAACAGTGATGCATGTTTTCAGGATCCACTGATTAATAGAAAAAAAAAATTGACAATAAAAGCCTTTGCTCAAACTGACCCGAAGCTTTCAAATGATGCAGTGAATTTTAGAAAGAAAAAATATAACATTTAAAATGTGCAGTATTACATGGGATCCTCACTCATATACATGGACAAATCCCATCACAGAGTCGAAGACTGAAGCAAGTTGTAGAGAGTACATACTTGAGTTTAGTGTTTGCCGTGTTTTAGCGCTTGTGCAGTATGCTTCGATCACTTTCAGGATCTGAGCATCCTCCTCCAGAGCTACAGTACCTGATGGAAAACAAGAAGATGCCAGGAGTAAGGAAACGTTGTGAGAATATAATAAAGCTACTATGCTATCTTACAAACAGTAAACACGGAAGCAATACATGTGATGAGTTTGTAACAAATACATCACATGCATATGTGGAAAGTAACAGACCATTAATAAACGTCAGTAAATCATTAGTGTCATACTTTTTCTCACAGGAAATTCCTCATCAGATGGCTTCCTCTCAGGTTTACGTTTGGGCAGAAGCTTCTTCATGCTTTTGGGACTTTTACTGAGATCCTGAAGGACATAAGAAAATTAGACACAAATAACCAAAGCGGGTCTTTTTTAATAAACAGATGTTAGTTAATAAATAAAAGGTTTAAACCATTGGTTAATAGTGATTCTTCTTCTAGAAATGCTATTAATGTGTCAACACACAGTTCAAAGGTACCTCTTTGTAACACAAGGCAGCTGAGGGTTTTAGGGGTGGCGCAGGTCGGAGACAGCTGAGACTCCAGGGCTTCTGGGTTTTGGGAGGCTCGAGGGGTCCCCACATCATACCGCTGAGAGGGGTTCCAAGTGAAGAGAGGGGAGGAAGAGTATGGTAGACTGGAGAGCCGCTCACACCTCGACTCTCTGAGTGTCTGGACGGGGTGAGAGGGTGAGACGGCAGCTGAACGGGAAGGAGACGAGGTGTGAGCGAATATCAGGCACTCTTAATATAGATATGTCATAGAGTCGGATCATTTTTTGAAAGATGTTAATACTTTTATGGAGCAAGAACACATTAAATTGATCAAAAGTGACAGTAAAGATATCGATCATGTTTCAAATAAATGCTTTTCTCACCTCTGATGAGAATGAGAAATGTTTCTTAAATCACCAAATCGGCATAAAAGAATGATTTCTGAAGCATTATGTGACACTTAAGACTAGAGAAATGATGCTGAAAATTCAGCTTTGCGTCACAGAAGTGTCACATTATTAAAACATACCCAAACATAATGTTACATAATATTTTTGATCAAATAAATGCAGCCTTGTTGAGCACTAGGATTTTCTGTCAAATTGCACTGATTGCAAACTCTTGAATGGTAGTGTGTGTTTCTCACCGTATGGCAGGGAACACTCTGTGGTTTCAAGTTGCAGGTTGAAGTGCGTTTAGTTTGCCGATGTAGATGATCCACCCAGTCCTGAAGATCTTGCTGGTTATTACAGATCACCTGGATCCGCTCGATCATATTTCCTGCACACGTCACTACTGCTCTAGTATCATGTATTCTCAATATCTAGCAATAATAACAAATGACATGAGGGCAACTGGGTGGGAAACTCACCAGATATTTCGAAAACATTTTTTGTGGTGTCACTGTCCTCTATTTTATTTACAGTCATTCCAGTCAGAGGCAGCTTCCCCTGCGTAAGGCAATCAACCAATCAGCTGTCAGCATTTTAGGGCTTTATTAATACATGCACAACCAAACAAACAGCTGAGATCCCTTCTGAGGTCTTTCAAAGTAGTGTGATAACACAGTAATATGATACAGTGTAATAATAGAATAATATGGAGTATGAAATTCTACACATGAAATAATATTACAAAACATGCAAAATGTACAATGTGCAAGCAGCATCTACATTTAACACAATTGTGCATTTTCAGTAATATTTATATACCATTGTCAACCATTGCTTTGTGTATGACAGTCGTGTGGTTTATGTACCATAACAGATTTCAGTAATTATACAAAAAACAACAAGCTGAAGGTAATCACATGCTTAATATCCACATTCTAGTTACATATATACATAATGATTGTTGGTGGGTTTTACTGCAAAACACACTCACACATAAATGTTTTTAAATATTGATACAATATTGGGAATAACAGCAGTAAAGTAATTTTTGCTACAAAAATCTGAAAAAGTATTGTGCAGTGAAACACTGAAGGGACTGGAGAATGTATTTATACTACAGAGAAGATTTACCTGATAGATGAAACCACTCATTCGAGGACTAGCAGACAACATGAGAAGTACATGAGGAAACAGCAAAAGGTATCGCTCGTTCTTCTCCTGATGAAGGAGAATATTACAATGAAGATTGACTTTTTTACATTTATTATTTTAATTCAAAACCACTCAATTAAAATCTAAAAAACAACATGTACTATAAAAATAACAAAAGATTGCTCTTAAACCTAGTTTATTTAACTAGAAGTCCATGGAAACATACAAAACACTCTGATTCTTGAAATTATAAATTAATGTAAATGTAGCTTTTATTTTTAAACACTGGAAGTGCTGAAAACCTCTTGACTATTTGGTAACATTCACCTCAGCGCCGTGGTTCTGGATGAGGACTTGAGACATGTAGAGGACAGAGCCCAGGGTCTTAATGGCCTCCCCTTCCCAGCCCCGAATAGACTCCATCAGAATCTGCAGCTCCAGTTCCTTCCTCTTCCTCACTTCCTGACACTGGGCCTGAAGACACAACAACACACATGCACTGATAAACCCAGCATCCCATTCTGAAAGATAGCGTTACTCAAACAAACAGCTCATCATCATCATCATCATCATCATCATCATTTCCTCCTTATATAGTCATGAAAACAAAGAAAATCAATGATGTCGACCTATAATACTCACTGCAAGACTTTTAAATACGGTCATGCTCTTCTGAATGTCTGGATAATCTGGATGAAGCACCTGAACAGAACAAAGGAAGAATATGAGTGAGTTAAACTTAAACTACCCTTACAATTTGATGCCAGTAATTTTTTTTTAAAGAAACTAATAATTTAATTCAGAAAGGATGCATTAAATTGTTTAAAAGTAACAGTAAAGACATTTATAATGTAAATATAACAAAACATTTCTATTTCTACTGCTTTCTATCCATCAAAGAATCCTGAAAATATCATGGTTTCAACACAACTATTAATCAACACATCTGTTTCCAACATTGATAATAAGAAGAAGAGTTTCTTGAAAACCAAATCACCTTATTGGAATGATTTCTGAAGGATCGTGTGACACAGTTTGTCATCACATGAATAAGTTAAATTTTTTACATGTATTAAAATGGAATAGCCTTGGTGAGCATTAGAGAAAATCAAAATCACAAAATAAAAAACTCTGAAAAGCCAGCCCCAAACGTTTGAATGCTAGTGTACATTTTGACAAAGAGAGCGGTTGCGTACCTCCATGTGGCGCTCCATCTCTTTCAGTAGTGTGGGGTATTTCTCCAGTCTCAGGAAGGGTTTGCTCAGGCCCGTGGTGAGTGTGAGGATCCCTGGGCTGTTTGCACCTTTACTTTCCATGAACTCTCCTAACTCCTCACTGAAACATACACACAAACAAACAGACGCTTATAGATGTCGTTTCTGAAACTCAGTGGTTAAGAATAAAAGCACCTGTCCAATAGCAGTTGTCTATGCAGTGTGTTTATTGCGTTGTTACACACCTGTGTTGTGTGAGAACGTTAACCGCAGATGGATGATTGGAGCAGTAGGTCACATACAGGCTCCTCATCTGAGGAACGAGGGACAGGAAGAAGCCTCCTAATCTCTGCTGACTCTCTGGAACTCTGCACACAACACACACACACCAGCTCATTTCAAAATAATAACGGTTTACTAAAAATAAACATATAAATGAATGTTAAAGTTGAACAGAGCTAAAACATAAAAAAGTGTAAATCCAGATAAGCTCTACAGTGCATTACTGGTAACTGCCACTAGATGTCAAACTGTGAGCGAGTGAATGAAAGAACAGGATGGGACTCCTACTTTACGCTTTCCTCCAGTGAATGCACCAGTGTCTGCTGAAATGAGCTGATCTCTTCCAGATTCCCCATGATGTGACTGATATCTGACATGCTGAGCCTAGAAACAGAGAGGGATGGGTAATAACTATTATCTTCTCTATGTTATGTTGGACTCTGGGCTTGTGCTCTTACCTGTCAGTGGGCTGTAATGCTCTCAGATACGTTGAGAGGAGAGTCTGCAGCTCTTTACAGTACTCGGTCTCAGTTTGTACAATATTCTGAACCACCTGTACATATGAAAAACATGAACCACAGTTATGCATGTATGACAACTTAAAAGAACACATTTTAAACATTATTATTAGTTTTATTAGCATTAGTTTATAACAGTGTAATGATGCGACTGAACACAGCAGACTGTGTTGTTCAAATGTCATGCATCTATAATATCATATCGATTCATAGTTAGCATAAATGACATGGAACATCATTTGAAACGCCTGAAGTACCAAAAGTTCAAATGAGCAGTATGCAAGAAAAAAGGGGTAAGTACTCATGATTGGTCTCTTATTATCACACATGCTCAACAATTAACAACCAGACAGCTGGGAGAATATGACGCTACACAAAAAGGAGAAGCACATTGCTTTTAAAAAATAATTAATTAGTAATTTTCTGTGTAAAAATGTATTTTTATAAACTTTAAATTTAGAAAACATCAAATAAATTAATACCATTATTCACTCATCAATTTCAAGAATTATAAAATTCTGCAGAGCTTGCTGAAGAGATGTGCTTCCACATATTTAATGTGGGTTTGAAGACAGATCTATAGCTAAATATAGAAGAAATATGCTTTATGGATACAGGACAGGACACATTATAACGGGCCAAATTTTTTCCCTCCAGAATTAGCGAGGACCGAGAAAAGGTTTGTTCTGTAAACACATGTATGCAAGCACCCCTGACATGAACAATAGCACTGGACGTCTGGACAGCCTGACAGTTACAGCCCTTTCAAACGGTGTCCTAATCTTGACTGAGACTCCTCCCCTAAAGCTGCTGTAAAAAGACTGAACCCTGCCTGACCTCAAACTAGCGTCCTGCCCCAAAACACACACACACAAATACACTTCACCTTCAGCTGGTCTTCAGAGGAGTATAGAGTCAGTTACTCCACATTCTCATCAAACATGACACATAACCAACACAGACACACAGACACAGACAGCGCAGGGCCCCAGGCACAGCTGTCCCCCGACTCAATGAGATGGAAAAGATGACCTATATTATGGCACGACTGAGAGACCAACACACACAATAAACCGATAACCAATCACAGACATTAATAACAACACATTTACATGAAAATATGCAAATAGAGGCCCAGACACATGCATTCTCTGTCAACACCTCTAGAAAGACACCTAGAAGCGTATCACACATACAAAGGTTTGTTTTTCTATCATGCTGGGGACTTCTACTGTTTTTAGAACTGAGCTAATGATGTGAATTTATAACTGCCCCTAAAGCCATCCTTCACAGAGCTTTCCGCATTTTCATTAAGATGGTTTGATTACTAAGCCGTTTTCCTTGTGCACAATGTAGGTGACTTCTATTTTAATATCCTTGTGGGGGCATTTGATGATCCACACAATGTAGGCAAAACCCCACCTTCCCATACACATTAACAGCTCACTGGGTTTGCAGAGGCTCAGAGGGAGGCTTTGGGACATGCCGCATGAGGAAATGAAGCACAATAAAGGAAATTCACATACAGAGAGATATACAAATGATCTGAAAATGACTTTTATTGACAAAATTGTTATTTTTAGGATCTTGACACAAAATCAAACCCAAATCCAGAGCAGCATCTGCTGGTGGGTGTTTAAACTTGGATTATTAACTCTTAAATCTAGTTTGGCGAGGCTTTTAAACCCAGATTAAAGCCTTATGACTGTAAATTCAAGGATAAGTCAAAGGCTAAAGTCTGAGAAAACCGGACACGTAAAACTGAATTGCCGTTAATTGATCAAAAATACAGAAAAAAAAAAACAGTAATAATGTTTGAAACCGTAATTTTTGTGGAAACCATGATACATTTTTGTCATGATTCTTTGATGAATATACAGTTCAATATAACAGCATTTATTTTTAACAACAAATTTTATAATATTTCAAATGTTGTTACTGTGACTTTTGATTAATTTAGTGCATCCTTGCTGGATAAAAGTATTCATTTCTTTAAAAAAAACTCTTACAGCCCTACACTTCTGAATGGTAATGTATATATTGACTTTGTAATAGGCAAATTGATGTTTATGTCAATTAGGAAATAAAGAGAAGGATTTGGATTTTGTATTCACTTAAATCTAAAAACACAAAAATCTGTTGCAGTGTTTCATAATAACCATCTAAAATGACACACAATGCTGTTATCAGAATCACTCCTAATATCTTAAACCTTAGTCTTATCTGTCAAGTATAGGCAGGGCTGGTGGTGTGGGCCTGTTTATTTGGTTAGAGAAATATCTGTGCAATACAAACTCCCTGGAGGCACCACTTCCATCCCACGCGCATCATAAATAATCAACGCGATCCATGTGGAAGGCGTTACGTGCCACTAACGCAACACTTCAGCACATCTCTCTTACCACATTATAGTACGTCTTGCAGTAGTTAGTGGTCTCAAAGCCTTTGGGTGGACTCTTCAGCGTACCAGACTTAGGTGACACAGGTTTGTCTGTAGGAGAGAGCAAAAACAGTACAAAAGGTAAGAAGGGTCACATTAAACCAACATCTGGAAACATTTTGTTTCTGTTATTGAATACTGAAGTACATCTCTCCTGCAGTGAGCAGTCAGGACAGCGATATTAGATTTAGATACCTAGAGGGGGAGATCTTTCTACTTCTTCAGCAAGAAGACAGTTTGAACATTTCACTTAGTTCTATCCATTATGATTCATTCACACTAATATCAGCAACAAAATGTGTGAACTTCCTGGAATTATCAAAATGGAACATTTCTCATGCTTTTCCACATGAAAACATTAAGTTTATTGATTAAAAAAAACTTTTTTCTCCACTTGGAAAATGTGTGAAATTTGTTTTCCTTTTCTCTTCCCCAAGTTCTCAACAAAAGAGCTCAACATCACCATAAACCCAACCATTCACTAGCGGTGCTTACTGAACTAAACATCAGATTTACAATTGCACATACCGTATTTTTCGGACTATAAGACGCCCCTGAGTATAAGTTGCATCAGTCCAAAAATACGTCATGATGAGGAAAAAAAACATATATAAGTCGCACTTTAAGTCACATTTATTTAGAACCAAGAAACAAGAGAAAACATTCCCGTTTCCAGCCGCGAGAGGGCGCTCTATGTTTTCAGTGTAGACTACAGGAGCACTGACCAGCATAGAGCGCCCTCTCACTGCTGTAGACGGTAATGTTTTCTCTTGGCTCATTTCAAATTCATTTTGATAAATAAGTCGCACCTGACTCTAAGTCGCAGGACCAGCCAAACTTATGGAAAAAACTGAGACTTATAGTCTGGAAAATATGGTACTTAGGATTAGTGATTTGAACACATGTAGTTTTAATAGGAACAATTCCCCCAAAAGTTGTGTCATCGTATATTCATTCTCATTTTGTTACAAAACTGTATGAATTTTTTTTTCCTCTCCTTCTGTGTACAACTGAACTAAGTCACACAGGATTGAAATGACATGATGGTGAGTAAATGGCAGAAGTTTCATTTTTAGATGAACTACCCCTTTAATCATATAATCTGAGCTCAAAGAAAACAATGCATGCATCACAAACCCTACACTCTTCCCTTCTTCCTAACTGCAGCCATTTTTGCGATGACGCATTAAATCAATATACTATTAATGTCTTCTGCATTTAACACAAGTAAATCCTATAAAAGAGTCTGGACCGCTAAGTGCTCAGAGAGAGGAATAAACTTGAGTGTGGAGCCATATTCAGAGGAAAGGGGACACGCTGTCTTCTGGCTGCTGCACTTCCTGTCTTTGTTGTTAGATGGTGTTTCCTTCCTGTTAAGCCCTGGATTTTCAAGCTATGATGTCATCCTAAATTATGTCCATTCAAAGCTGGGTCGAATACACATTAAGGTCGTTTCCCCACATATGAGAGGGAAGCATCTGTTAGGCATCATGGGGTGTACATGCTATTTAAGCTTGAGCTGCAGAACAAGGGACAGAGGTTGTGTTTATACTACAACGTGCATACAGTGAGATAAGGCTATGAAAAGATGATTATTTAAAATACACACTACCCTTTAAAAGTTTAGGAAAAGTTTAAAGAAATTAAATTAAATGACATACTTTCTATTTATAAAAAATTGATTTTTTTATTATGGCTAGAGTGGTTAGAGAGTCAGACTTGCAATCTAAAGGTTGTGAGTTTGGGTCTCGGGCTGGCAGGACTTGTAGGTGGGGGGAGTGAGTTTACAGCACTCTCTCCACCTTCACCTGCCCTTGATCAAGGCACCGAACCTCCCACTGCTCCCTGGGCAGCGCAGAATAAATGGCTGCCCACCGGGTGTGTGTGTGTTCTGCTGTGTGTGTGCACTTTGGATGGGTTAAATGCAGAGCACGAATTCCTGTATGTCACTTTAACTCTGTGTTTCTCCATAATCACTGTATGCTGCTTATGCTCTTCTGTATCAGCCGCGCCACAAGGAAAACAGTGCATCCCGTTGCGCGGCTGATACAGAAGAGCATACGCAGCATACGCTGATATGGAGAGCCACAGAGAAGACTGTTGACAAAGGAATTGTTGAATAAAGTCGTTGTTTTTGTTTTCTTCGCTTACAAAAAGCATTCCCGTCGCTTCATAATGTTACGGTTGAACCACTGATGGCAGATGAACTATTCTGATGACGTCTTTCATACTTTTCTGGACCTTGACAGTGTAACTTCCTTATGGGACAGTCACAAGCCTCACGGTTTTCATCTGAAATATCTTAAATTGTGTTGGGAGGCGAACAAAGCTTTTACGGGTTTGGACGACATGGGGGTAAGTGATTAATGACAAAATTTTCATTTTGGGATGGAGAATCCCTTTAAGTACTAGATCAGCAGATTTGTTTAAAGAACAAAAGGTTTTGTCATTACAAATAGTGTCTTCAGATAAAGTGTCCTAGCATTTACTCTTTTAACTCTTAGTTTGCTACCTTGTATGCAGCACCTGGTCCTGTAGTGAAGCTGGGTCGAATGAGCGCACATTTCCCACTGTAAGCCTGTAATGGTCCTATAATCCCAAGGTTTTTGGCTTTTGCAGAGAGCTGCCATTCAGTTCTCTTTTGGCGCATTTTCATTAAGCCTGTAAGTCCTTTTTTATTCAGGCCCAGGCAGATTTAACATTCCCATAGTGCCACAGTGCCTCGTAGATACAAGTACAAATACGCTTTAAAAAAAAAATATTTTAAGCTGTCTAAAGTGTTGACAGCCTAACATGCAGCTACCCGCAGCGATTTTCTGATCTATACACAACACACTCAGCAGCTCTTTTCTGAAAATGTTATGGTAACACTAGGGCACAGAAGAAAGTCAGCAGGTAAACGGAGTCTACAAAACTTCATCTTCTGCTTTTCTTGGCAGTCTATGAGAAGAGTATGAGCAAGACCAAACCCTCTAGTTCACTTTGCTTGTCTGTTCTAGCAGGCTTTTTCTTGAATTTTTCTCTTCCCACAAGAGTTTGTCAGGGTTTAACTTCTGAAGCTACATTTTTCAAAGTTTAACGTGACATATACGAACCAGATCCTTTGATCTCTTTGACATAGTTGCTAGGAAACCAGCCGGATTTGCCGTTGACAGACCCCTCCCACCAGCCGCCCTCTTCCTGCCGTGTCACCTGGATGATGTCACCCTTATTGAAGGACAGTTCATCTTCATTGGTCTGCTGGAAGTTAAAGCGTGCTTTCACCAGCACCTGAGGGGCGCTGTTTTCAGACATGTCCTACAGAGATTGACAGAAAAAAAATACAGAAAGAATTTGTTCCAGCTTCTCTTTCATATTTGTCTGAGGACTTCAATTACAGGTGTGCCAAGTAGTTTTTGAACTACACACAAATAACTGAAAAGAACCTGACAATTATTCATGAAATAACTTCAGTCTGTTTTCCAGTGGTTTAAAAGAAGCCTTTTTATTCTACATCAGATTGTGATGCTCACCAGACTGCGGTACTGGTTGTACTTGAGTCTGGATGATCTCCTGTGAGTGGACGAACAGTTGATCGAGTCAAAGGACTTGATCCGCAGAGAAGACGAGTGACGAGAACACACAGAATTACTCTCACCACCGGACTCTACAACCAGAAAACACTCATTAACAAAACAGACATTCACTCCAAGCACACACACGTTTACTTAGCAGTCTACATTGGGACATTCCATTCTATTGGCTTTACATACAGCTAGACATAGACACTATAACCTAACCCTAATCTTAAAGGGATAGGTCATCCAAAAATGAAACACGACAAACACAAAATAAGTTATTTTGAAGAATATTGGGAAACAAACAGTTGCCGGTAGCCAGTGACTTACATTGTATAAAAATCCTGGAAATCAACGGCTGCCAGCAACATTTACATTTATTCATTTAGCAGACGCTTTTATCCAAAGCGACTCACAATTGAGGAATACTGTTCAGCTACCAACATTATTTTGTGGTCAACAGAAGAAAGACATTCATACAAGTTTGGAACAAGTAGAGGATGAGTAAATGATGACAAGTTTTTTTTTTTTTGGATGAACTATCACTTCAGAAAACTTTCTGCACTTTTATTATTTCATTATTAAAATACAAAAACATGCATTTATTTTATATATTACTGCTGTTTTTACAAATGATGACGTCCCCCAAAAGGAGGTTTCAGCAATTGACCCTTCACAGAGAGCTTAAAGGGTTAGTTCACCCAAAAATTTAAATTAGGACATAAATTACTCACCCTCAAGACATCCTAAGTGTAATTGACTTTCTTCTTTCAGACAAATCCAGTCGGAGTTATAAAAAATTGTCTTTGATCTTTCAAGCTGATGCCACTCAGCGGGTGTTGCAGTGCTTCAGTCCAAAAGAAATGATATAAAAAGCACCCATCCATTAAAAAAAAAAAGTGTCTCACACAGCTGCGGGGGTTGAACAAAGGCCCCCTGTAGCGAATCCATGCGTTTTTGTAAGAAAAATAACCATATTTAAAACTTAAAGGGGGGGTGAAATGCTATTTCATGCATACTGAGTTTTTTACACTGTTAAAGAGTTGGATTCCCATGCTAAACATGGACAAAGTTTCAAAAATTAAGTTGTACGTTTGAAGGAGTATTTTTGTTCCAAAAAAACCTCTTCCGGTTTGTCACAAGTTTCGGAAAGTTTTTTTCGAGTATGGCTCTGTGTGACGTTAGATGGAGCGGAATTTCCTAATATGGGTCCTAAGTGCGCGCTCGTAGAGCAGAGCAATGAGAGGCTGAGCACAGCCTGATCAGAGCGAGAGCGTCGTGAAAAGTCACAAAAGGAGTGTGTTTTTGGTTGCCAGGGCAAGACAACCCTGCACAGATTACCAAAAGAGAAACAGCATTAAGGGACCAGTGGATGGAGTTTATTTTTACAGAGCATCAACGGAGTTGTGCAAGTGTTTGTGTTTGTTCCCTGCATTTCGGATTGCACATCATTTATTTCTTAAGGATAATGCAGTCCCAACGGAAAAGGGTCACGATCGTGTGTTGGAACCACATGCGGTGAGTAAAACTGCTTCAAATATCTCTGTGTTGTTAACTTAGCTATCGGCGCGTAAGCACATCAAGTAAACAACATGCGATGTTGTCATCAAACTGCACTTTCCACATGTAACGTTACAGCTAAAAAAAAATAAAAAAAAAATAAAAAAAAAAGACGACATAAAGTGGAACTTAGTCATTTTCCAAACCGCTAAGCAAATATATACAGTTTCAGTACATACCACATAGCATACCGCCTTTGCTGATGCTGCTCTTGTTAAATTTCAGCCTCTGGATCTGTTTCACAGCTTCCACACGCTCTCAACTCAAAATCCTACTGGCGCTCGTGATTCTTTAGCTCCGCCCACACGTCACGCCTCTAGGCGCTCGTGTTTTTCCGGGAAAAATCGGTACAGACTATCTTTCTCTTATAAATATAATAAAAATAAAGACTTTTTGGAGTTATGAAGGATGCAGTACTACTCTATATGTACTCAAGATTAACAGGATATTGAGTGAAAATGAGCATTTCACCCCCCCTTTAATGATCACTTGACTCTAGCTTGGGCTCACTGTTGTACATAGAAGCAGGTCCGGGAGGATGACGTATCAGAAGTGACAAACTCGGAAGTGTATCGGAGAGATCAAAACAAAACAACGGTCAATAATTAGAAGTAAAAAACAAGGATTTGTAAAGAAGAATGTTAGAGAATTTTGATATAAGCCAAGAGGAGACAGGTTTTCCTTTGCTAAAGTAAGGAAACTTTGCTTCCTTTGGTCCTGTTAACAAACCTTGGTTTTCACGAGATTCACCGGCACATGTGCAATGCTGACCTCATACGTCATCAGCCCAGAGCTGCTGTTGAGATAAGCTACATTAAAATGATTTGTTACATTTTGAATTACATTTATTACATTTTCTTATAAAAATGCATGGATTCACTACAGGAGGCCTTTATTCACCCCCCGGAGCAGAGTTAGACACTTTTTTTTTTTATGGATGGGCACTTTTTATGTAACTTCTTTGGGACTTAAGCACCACAACACCCTTCAAGTGGCATTAAAAAGCTTGAAAAGTTCAAAGACAATTTTTTATATAACTCCGGATTCGTCTAACAGAAGAAAGTCATATACACCTAGGATGCCTTGAGGGAGAGTAATTTATGGCCTAATTTTAATTTTTGGGAAAACTAACCCTTTAAATGACAATGCAATCTGACCAATCTTAAAGCAAAATCTGCCATCATGTCCAACAAACAAATCAGACAGGAGAGTAGATTAACTTTTGTGGACTTAAACTTGAGACATGGTGTGTATTGATGTCCTATCCACAGTTGAAATAAAATACCTTCAGATGTTCATTCATGTTCATTTCATGCTTTAAGTAAATATGAAAAGGCGATCTGTTTCTTGGTGCCGCTTGAAATTAGGCACTACAGTGATTTGTCACAACAAAGGGCCACAAAACCGTATTTATTGCTTGAATTTCTTTTTTTTAAAAGACAAAAATTGAAAGGTATGATTCATTCCAAAAGTAACCTGGTCTTTGTTTTTATTGTGTGAGTAAATGATGTGTAGTGTGAGAGATGCATGGCTTGCGGACATAGGTCAGGTTTAGCTCACTTCCGAGTAAATACTGTACTCCATGCTAGTAATAAACTAAATGCCTCTTTATGATTGTATAAACATCTCGTCAGACGGCACGGATAACACGGGTGTTTCAGATGTATCTCACCTGATGTTGCTTTGTTAAGTGCAACCAAACAATTCAAGACCTTTGAGAAGTTCTGGCCCTGAAGCAAATCATTGGCCTCAAATACCTGCAGAGGAACAAAAACAGAGACATGCATGAGCTCAATAATAAACCCTGATGCCTTAAGGATAAATACTTTCCCGAAAGGATAAATACTGTTTTTCAATCTGCAATATATGGTGGACTTGATTCATAACATACCATTAAAAAATTTAGGGTCAGAGAGTGTTTTATAATTTACACAAGAATCTCATTAAAAGCGACAGTGGAGACTTTTAGAGCCAGATTTACTAAACAGGGCAAATTAGCCCGAGAGCACAATTTCAAAACATCGTTGATGGGCGTGGAAATTTCCGCAGGTGATTTACTGACATCACGCAAAATGAAAAAACACAGACGCAACATCGCATTTACATATCGACCCAAGCAATCTACCAAGTGCAACACAAATGAGTCTAGTCGCAAGTAAGCAGAGCTACTTACGTGATCTACTTACAAAACAGGCCCAAAATAGTTTATGTTTTTCTGAGAGTTACATAAAGGCGCAAATATCAGTTTCTGACAAGCGCAAAAGTTAGTAAATCATGTTGAGTCATTCATTTGAATACTCTAATATAATTTTGTGTCAGAAAGGGAAATTCCTACAAATGCATATTCAATAAGATCTGACCCAAAAAATTCCTCTCTGTGCATCCTTAGTACATACTGACAGTAGTATTTTAACACTGGTGCAAGCTGTTAGTGAATGTGGCCCTTAAAATGTGACAAAAGATTTCATTTAAACTTTCTATTCAAAGAAATGTAAAAATGTATCATGATCATCACAACTGGTTTCAACATTAATAATAAGAAGCAAATGTTTCAAATCAGCATATTTAAATGTATGCATTGAAATGAAATGCATCAAGGGATCAATATGATGAGTGATGCTGACCCAAGCATTAAGCGTTGTGAAAGCTTCAGGTCTATATATCAAACTTGGATGGACAGTTTAAGCAGAGGATGGATTGTAACTCAAGTCTAAATATGCAAATCCAGAGGCCATATGCAAAAAAACTGAAGAAAAGTAACCATCATTCATGAAAATATGGACATATCTGACAGAATAAGCAACATTAGAGAAACTCTTGAACTAGGGTAAATTTGACCTCTTTGTGACAGACCAAATTTCTAGTCACAGAAACCTGCAGAAATGTATGATGATCACAGATTCTCTATCAAATGAGTCTGCTTCACTGAGGGAATATAAGAAAGTAGTTGTGCTAAGCTTGGGCGATGCTGTGTGTTTGTGTGTGTGGTTTTCTGGCTCTCAGACTATCTGCTGCTCTCTGGGCCATCTGGACACATAAACTCATCCCAAGTAAACCCAAACCGGCCTGATCTGACACCAGCTTGATTTGAACTCTTCAAACGATGCAGGCAATGAGATTGAGAAGTGCTCCTGGATTTGTGTCTACACACCAAATGTCTGGTGGATCAGCTCATTTGCATTCTTCTATGATGATTATAATTACATCACACACAAATGGTTTACTTCTTGTTTTCTCTGCACAGTCAGGAAGCAGGCTATTTTAACATTTAAAAAATATGCCATTTACCATTTTATAGCCAAAACAAAGTATTGATCATGTATTAGGAAAGTAAGCTTGGTTCATTTGAATGTCATGTTTTCTTAGAAGTAACCTGTAACTCTGGTCATAACTATTTGTTCTCATGCAAACATGCATTATAGAGGCATTTTGTTTATTTTTTATAAATATATACACTTAAATTACTGTTCACTAGTTTAAGGTTGGTAAGATGTTTTATTTTCATTATTCTCATTAAATTGATCCAAAATCAGTGTTAAGGCATTTCTAATCTTACAAAATATTTATTTTTCAGATAAATGCTGTTCTTTTTTCGAATGTTCTATTCACCTAAATATGTATTATTCACCTAAAAAAATGTATCAGGGTTTCCACAAAAACATTACAAAGCACAACTGTTTTTATAAACATAAGAAAAGTTTCTTGAGCACAAAATCAGCATATTAGAATGATTTCTGAAGAATCATGTGCCATTGAAGACTCAAATTAGAATTTTTTTCACAACGTAGCAATCAAAAAAAAAAAAAAAAAAAGTCAACAATGATTTTGAATTGATCAGGAACTGATAAAAGCAACCTTCTCCTATCATTGAATTAAGAAAACGGTGTTTATTTGCTCCAATATACCTCTCAAAAAAGAGACACAAAGACATTTCATTAATATTCAGTACTTGACACAGGCCTAAAGTCCAGTCCCCAACACTCAAGCACCATCATGTCTACATTACATCATCTGCCATCCCTGTAGTGGAATTAAATTTCCTCCTGCTCTCTCTCTTTAAACCAGTCGTCCAAACATGCCATTTGAAAAAGCAGTTTTAGTGTGGAGTGCCTCTCTTCATTCTGTCCTGTGCCAAACTCCACAGCACCATTAATGAGCTGGCAGCTCTGCCCATTCAAACACACAACTCCATTCACCACAATAGAGGGCTTGTCTGAACCTCTCACAGCTGGCCAGAAGAACCGAAGACACTGGCACTCCTGAAACTCACAAACACACACACACACACACACAGAACCGTAACCATCCTACACAACAGAACTCATATAGGGCAACAAATGCCTCACAGAGCAACATACGCGCACACAGCACCCCTGTGGGCAGAAAGATCTCAGTTACACCATCACGCTGCCAAACGTTAACAAGCACAGAAGTGTTTGTGAAGAAAAATCCCTCTCAGATTTCCCAAAAGCTGCAAAAAATGTGACGTTCAAAAATTAAAAACAGCTTTCACTGACAAAGCTTCACTTTCAAAACAACATGCTGCCATCACATAAGCTCTGAATGCAATTCATTACACAACCAGCACTAGACTTTAGAGATGGCAGTAAATCAAAGGTCATGTGACAATGCATTGCACTATAATGAGGATAGTTTATGGATGCATACTCGGCTGTCGATTGCATGCTTTTTCCATGAAACAGCATGCCATTGCCTGTACAGACATATCGTAGATATCTGCAGGAAAAATGGGCAGAGCTGGATCTGAACACAAAATCTAGACATAAAAGTAGGTTTAACAATAGCACTGGCTCCAAAACCAATAAAACACTGTGTGGGAGAAGGATCTGATTCAGTCTCATTCCAACACCTATTGGATCTGCGCGGAGACGGAGCTGCCAGAACACCATGTTTGCAAACATATGAAGTTACTGTTAATAGCATATGAACAGTGTAAAAAAAAACTGTTACAATGCACTGCAGTTTTCAGCAAAGAATCTCTCTTGATAAACAAGTCTGGACGACTCTTGCATTGAGAACTGTCAGGTCCAACGCCCATTAACAATTAGCTACACCCTGTAAATCACTGAAGTGAAAGTGTTTATTATGAAACCTTACACTAAACATTGGACATTCGTGTTTATAATTCAGCAGCCGCTGTTTACAACAATTGCACCAAGATCATGGGTCCCTTGTCGTGTAAACTAAATATTCTATGGCACAGCAGCTCTATTTAGAAGTTTGATATATAAGTAAGCAATAATATTAAGTAATAATAAACATCATGATTTTCTGTGATGCTGCTTTGAAATAATGTGTATTGTGAAAAAGCAGTATAGACATGAAATGTATGATTTTGAGTTTAAGCTTTATTCCAGAATAGACGTTTAGATTATTTACGGCTATTACAATACACTGGAATAATATTCGGAATAAACTAAAATATATAGCCTACATCTATATTATTTTCCTGAAATACATGCTCTTGGCATTTACGTCACATTTCAGTTATTTCTCATTCTCAGTAATTAATTGCAAAATACAGTCCACAGGACTCTTATAAATTGATTACTGATGGTGATATCATGGCTTTAAATGCTTTTATAATCAAATCCTTCTTTCACAGCGGGAGTTTTCACTGTCTGTATACATAAAATACAACAAGCTACTTGGACATCTACAAATGAGACACTGCAGAAAGAGCATTAAAGCAATGTTGCATGAATCATTTAAGAAATCGTCATGGTAAAACAAGTGAAGAACAAGAAATGAAGCAATAGCACTCAATGGCATTATTGTTATCAATGTAATAATAACTCTAAAGCCAAAACACACAGGATTAGTCTGTTCCCAACTTCAGATGAGACCTGGTTTTCCTTCAAACCACACAAACGAGCCACTGAATCAGTGAACAGAAATATGAACGAGCATGCAGATGAAATGATCGACTAGGACAGCAGCAGAGCACTCACCTCGATGTGATATAATAACGCACAGCCTTTCACAAACTCTCTGATATTACACAGACACTCGTCTTTCCGCGGGTCCTGGTAGATCTGAAAATAAAGCGAACAGATCAATCCTCTCCCAAGCAGGTCGGTCAAAGAATAAACAAAAACTTATGCGAGTGTGCCATTTGTTTACATCACGGCTCATCGCCCCGTTCCTGCAAAAAGCCACTTATTCTTCATAGGGAAGTTGGCGGAGGAATAGCGGAAATGACGTAATCTAATAGCTTGCGGTTGGGTTCAGAGAGAGGGGCATGTTGGCACAAGCCAACACTACCTGAGCTGTCAGAGCAAAGTCTAACATCTTCCCTACATGCTGTAGCTATGAGACGTGCTGTTTATGCAATAGAGGCAGTCGATGATTGATTGTAGCATTCCACTTTTCACAATCTGTTTAGCATCAGACATTTTTTACTGCGATCATCAGTATCGATGATTTCAGGTTCTGTTGTATTGTAATTAGAATCACTGATCTACACATTAGAATACATTCTACTACGCTGTCCGTAGAGACAAATGGTTGAGAAAATGTTTAGGAATTATGAATTAAATGCATCCACAATTATCGTTTATATCAAAGCGTATGTGGTTATAATAAATTATAACATAAAAACGACTATACTAAACTCCATGCAGTTACAAATAAGCATCCTAGCTCATCTGCAAAGACTTAATAAATAAATAAACATTTTAATATTGTGTTAAAAATTATTAATTACTCTGGTACATTATTTCCATACAGATTTCCATTTTTTTTTTCATTAAAATTGTCTAATTGTGAAAAAGTAATGTTTCACTACTGTTCAAATATTTCTAGTGATGAGAGATGTTCAATTCATTTCCGCGAATCGGTTCGTTTCAATGAACCAGTTCAAAAAAGAAACGGACCATGACGTCCCATTGGGGAATATTTAGTTCGTTTATTCACTGTAATTTAAAATGTCCCAATTTAATCAGTGCAGCCACGATTCGGCTCATAAAAACAAATGACACAGTTCGGTTCAAAGAGTCCGATTCCTAAATGAATCATTCAGACAGGTGCTCAACTGATTCACTAAAAAGATCCAACCCAAAAAACAACTCGTTCACAAACCGGACATCGTCGTTTCCTCCCACTCTCTCTCTACCAGTCAATGGCGGTCGACTCATATAAACAGATACATTAATTAATTTCAGTTTATATATTTATTTACGGTCCCATATTTTGATCACTTTTTCATTACGATTATTATTAAAATACCACACTTGCCCCGTCACCGCAGATTATACGAGATTTCCTCTTCATATTTCTACACAATTTCCTTTCACTCACGGTTAAAAGAAATTAAACTAAGAACTAAAAGTTAAAGAAAACACTATGTTAATATACAAATGTACACTGGCTAGCGCGCTCAGCGAACGCAAAACGCGCGCGAGCGGAGACTTGTGTCCGATTCACAAAAACCCCATTTCTTTTGTGTCATTATATCCTCTGTAATGGACCTGCATGAGCTCATTGACTAGCAGCTTACCGTGTTAACCGAACCGGGTCGCAGCCGCTCCAGTAATTTACACAAAACCACTCCATCTCTGAGAGATGCCTGTAAAAAGCCTTCAGGGTCCGATAGCGTCTTTTTGGGTGATTCCAGGACACCCAGCGTTATTAACCATGTGATGGTCTGTTCAGCCGAATTCATGACCTCATATGCGTCTAAAGCTCAATAATCCATAAGCAAACGAATATGCAGAGAAATGATAGATATCCTGCGTGGTGCACAGCAGCAGGATGTTAGGAGGGCTCTGATCCCTCCTTTCCCTGGATGTGAGGGATGACGATCTGTTTAGGGTTATCTGGCAGGTCCGGTTTCTCTCTCCTCTTCTTTCATCTGGCAGGATGTCAGCTAGTGTTAAACCAAAATCAACAGCCTGCAATTGTTTTCCGCCATTCACGCAGCTCGGGTCACTGAATACTTTAAAGACTAAAGAAAGAAACACATTGACATATTTAGACATTTAGCAGCACTAGAATGGATATGAAAGACAATATTAGGTAGTGTGTTATTAGTGAATCTAATAGATTTAACATCACATGTCCATAGGCGGAGAAAAACATAAAATCTTGAGCAAAAGTCAACTTGCATGATCTACAGACTACACGCATCCATGAAGGTATACACTTTGTTGTGCGAGCGAGAAAATGCGGCTCAAAATATATAAATAAATAAAAGGCGCGTATGCCAAATAATATTCCATTGAATTCCAAATTAAACCCTGGCGCCCCCTTCCGTTCCTAAAACCACACAGATGAATTAAAAATTAAATTAAACTCTTTGATAAATACATTTTTTCTTTTTCATCAGGACGTTTGATCACTGACTGGAATTCATTTGCATTTCACATTAAGAAACGAAAAAAAAAAAAAAAACATCTAGGGACCTTTAGGATTTTCAAACATTTTCATAAAAATCAAGCACATATTCACTCAAATTCTCATGAGATATAGTAATAAATAAATCAATATATTAATAAACATCATATGTGATGTAATGAAGTATGGAAAACCATTCTGTCAATTTAATGAAAAAACAAATCGCCTACAACTAAAACTTACCTACAACTTAATACCTTGATGTATATTTAATTTGTCATTGTACTCTTTTTTTTTTCACATTACAGTAAAGAGGATGACTTTTCCCACATTAAAACTGGCTATTGACACTTGAACAAAAATAATGTCACAAATCTTTGTGGTCCTCAAAAATGGTCTCTTTTTCCTTTACACAAAATATAATGCCTAGCCTATTTCTTCTTTTGTAATATTAACCCGTGTATTTATTATCACCAAAACCAAAATATAAGAAAGAACAACATCTATAAATAGGCCATCTCTTTATTGATGATTTTCACGTTTCAATTTCTTTGATATCTCATAAACAAAATGAGGAAGGGAAGAGAGGGAGAGGAGCGGAGTCCGTTTCTGGCTGGGATGATACTTTAAAAAAAGACAATTTAAGAACTGCACTCCAGAAAGGAAAGAAAAAAGCAGGACAAATGAAAATACTGAGAAGGTAAATGTTTTTTTGATATCTAAAAGCCTGGCGAAATCTCCAGCAGTCGTTCACGACTGACTTCACGTTATAACTGTTGATGTAAATCTTAAGGTCAGACCTCAGGCCTAAATGAGCAGCTCAAGTTTAATCCAACCATACAGTGAGCTTTGAGGAGAAAACCATGAGATAAAAGAAAAATAAACTGGATTGATCAGAGAGAACAGGCACGTTTGGAATAACTGTAAAGGTTGTCTAACATTTTCTAACATTTGTCACTGTTTAAAACAGTGGTAATAGTTCCAGTTTCTCACAGAAAAACTTTTTTTCCTTGCTTTTTTTCCCCACTTTTCTTTTCTTTCTTTTTTTCTTTTTTTGTCTCCAACACTCCCCACCCCCCAAAAAACAGCTGGAGAGGAAAAAAGGAGTGTTGTGAGTTTTCTCCCATGCACACGAGAAACGAGTCCTGGATACGGGACTGTGCAAGGCTGTGTTTGTGTACAAATGTCCTTAAATGTATGAGCAACACTGATGACTCCAGAATCACACGTGACCTTTAGGAGTGTACAGCGTATAGCGTTTGTATGTGTGCACGGGGGGCATTTGAGATCTACGTCAGTCACAGTCACTGCTGTGTTCAGATGATTTCAAAGGTCTTCTTCAGTTCCATGATTAATTGCCAGTCTGATTTCTGCATCTCGTCTCTGAACCAGTTCTTCAGAGCATCAATTGACTGACGGGTGATCTACAAGAGATAAAGGAAGATGTTTAAATGGCATTTAAATATGCTTTAAAATTTGTATTAGGGTTTTTTTCCGCAACAAATTTCAATTTTTTTTTCAAAAACTAAGTAACATCCTATGAGCGCCAGCGGCTTTATTTTAGGATGCAGGGAGAGAGCATACCTTGCTAACAATGATGTCTACAGCTTCAAAGTGTCTGCCGTACATCTTGGGCGAATCTCCAGGAATTGGCTCTATTTTCACACAGATCTCCTGTCCTTTCTTAGCGCTATCGACAGACTTGTGATTTATTTCAATACCGGTCACAATGCCAATATCCACAAACTAAGAGAAAGAGAGAGAAAAGGTGGAACATATTAATGCGAACCATTCAAGTTTTTCCCCCTTGAACGGTTAAAATGTAAAAACTGTCAGTGGAGGCGGAGCTGTTCTGCTGAAAGTGTGTGTTCTCTACACGTCTCACCCCTTTGCTGGGCACACACACAGGAGTGCCTGTCCTCAGTACTCCAGCGTCCACAGTGACACCCATGACTATGGGATCTCTGGAGTTGAAGATGAACTGGGGCAATATACGCAGCTTACAGGGGAACACAGCTATGTGTCTGAAAAAGAGAGAATCTTTCAGATACTCAGACTGCAATCATTAATGTTTTTCAAAGAAACCACTGTAACCACAGCCTTACAGAACATAGTCTTGTTCGTGATGTAAAATGACTCAATAGCCCAAAATGTTTTGACTCAGGTTATTTTATGATGAATTATACACTACCATTCAAAATTTTGGGGTTGGTTTTTCAGATTTCTTTAGGGGCAAATACACTACAACATTTTCAGCCCAAAACTGGAAACTTTTTCTGCGTTTTGTCTATTTGTTTACACAAGCAAGCGCAAACAAAAATAACAATGGTGGACTACACAGATGGTGTGTGTGTGTGTGTGTGTGTGTGTGTGTGTGTGTATGTATGTATGTATGTATATATATATATATATATATATATACATACACACACACCATCTGAATGAGTAAAATAATGCACAATAAAAGCACTACTTAATAGGAGCGAATGAGACGTGTGTGAGAGAGAAGGGCTCATCGGAGAGCGAGAATGAACGGCTGACTTGACATCATTGCTTTTGCCGCTGATAACAAAACAGATCAGCTTGAAATCGTAAAGAAGTGAGACTGACATGAGGAAAATCAGCCGATTCAGAGCCCTGGTCGATCAATCAGTGCATCTCTAGTTTCAACTTTTGAAAAGTAGTGTATGTCCGGTGAGGACAGTAGATAACGCACTTGAACTCATCCTGTTTCTGTTTCTTGTAGTCTTCTCTGTATTTGGTGAAGGCATCAAACAGATGGTAGATGATCTCAGCACTGAAAATACGCACACCGAGGCTGTCAGCCAGATCCTGAGAATCTCGCTCTATTTTCACATCAAAAGCCAGGATCACTGCATACCTATAGGATGAGAGAGAGCCAATGATTAGGATAACAATCTGACAAGAGGAGATAAAGGCCTATTATGTGTGGATCAGAATACATACTGTGGATCATGCTCCAACATAGTGGAAGCTTTCATGACGTCCTTCTTGTGGACAGGACCGATGTTGATGCCAGCATACTGAGAAACAGAGATTAAAAGACCTTAAACATTACAGTTGATTACAAATATATTTGCATTTCATTTAATTATTCAAAATATAAATAACAAGTACAAGCTGACCAAAATTTGTGCAAAATACTACCATTAAACTCTTTGCTATTTGCATCGCACAGAGATGCTGTCAATTTATGGTATCTCAAAAATGTAAATGTTCAAGTAGTTGAACGATATAGTTTTTTAATGGCTGAAATGCATAACAGTAGTTGAAAATAAATGTGTTTTACATAATATTTGCTAAATAAAAAAAATTGTTTAAAAAAAAATTGTTTAAAAAATGGTGGAGAATGGGAGGTCCATGCGCTTTTCAGTTTTGTCAAAATAAAAGTCCTCAAAAAATCTCAGTTAGCCAATGTTTATAAACTTAAAATTAGTGTCTAGGGGTGTAACTATTCACTCGTTTTCTCGATGCATCGATTACAAACCCTGTCGATTCATATGCATCGATCTTGAAAAATCGTGAATTGCCGATCTTGGACAGTAATCGATTCAAAATGCTAAGAATCGAATGAATCACGATTTCTATAGCGATTCAATGCTTTCAAAATGTATACACATTAAATTACTACACGCACAAATTAATGGAGACCTTGAAGTGTGTTCGTGAATCATGCCTCTTATCTGTCCTTCACGCGTTCCACTGTTTACCGCCTGATGAGACTGTCACAGGATTGCGCTCGCGCTCCGTTCGTCTCTGACGTAGCTGACGTGTGATCTATAGGACTCGTGGCCAGTAATGCTAACGTGAATTAGTTTTACTTTTCTGTAGTTTGTCAATGGCTCTCTGCATCTTACCGATGGAGTTACCGGAGCCGTCGACAGCTGTATTTATTGCATGGGCGGAGCAGAAATGTAAGTGTCTAAATCATACGCACAGATCCACTGAATGATAAATGTTTTTAAACAATGTGGATGAACCGAATATACGAAGGAAACTTAAAATTAACCACAGCATTAACAACGACCTTGAAATAAGAGCGCGAGATTTATCTGATAATCAGATGCATGAAAGTAGCGTTTGTTTCATTAGCAAACAGACATCTGGTGTGTTTTCTCTCAGAATCATTCGCTGATGGAGAGGAAAGTTAAATAGAGATAAAGACGTTTTCACACTGAAAGAGAAGCGATCTCGCTCTCATAGACGTGCCAGGCTATATCTGCAGCTAAACTGAATAAAAGCAGAATGAACTGATGAAAAAAAACAACAACAATTTATGAATGATGCAGTGCTAATTGACATTTATTACAGTACTGAAACTATAAAGTATATTTTCTACCTTATTCTGTGCAGAAAATTTAAATAATTGCTAATTAAATGTAGCCTAGTATATATAAAACAATCATAAAATTGCCAATGGGAAAAAAATATCGATTACAAATGATTGATTATTGTCCAGCAGTGTATTTGATTACAGCTAATTAAAAGTAATTAAAAAAGAAGATAATTCCTTGTAAAAAAATTAATAATAATAATAATAATTATTATTATTATTATTATTATTATATATTCTACATACATAAAATTAGGGGTGCTCCGATCACGATCGGCCGATCGTTAATGCGCATCTCGTCAGTAAAGCCGCTTTTCTAATCAGCGGTTAATTGCATCAGGTGCGTGATTTCACATAGAGCAGCTGTTACTACACAGAGCCGTTGTTAATAGAGAAGATGCACCAAAAAACGCTGAAAATGAAGTGGATTTGCGCATCTTCTCTATTAACAACGGCTCTGTGTAGTAACAGCTTGCTCTATGTGAAATCACGCACCTGATGGAATTAACAGCTGATTAGAGAACCGGCTTTACTGACGAGATGCGCATAACGATCGGCCGATCGTGATCGGAGCACCCCTACATAAAATGATTGTATTTGACATTTCTGTCACTTTTGAAATTATGGCTACGTCCCTGGTGTGACAAAATGTTAGCTTATACATAATACTCTAAGCTCTTTTTTAAAAACTTGGCTTACATACATTTTTATGTATGCCATGTCGCATCATTAAACTAGCATTTAACAATGGACAAAAGTTTTTTTTTTTTTTACCTATGGTTTCTCTAACCATAAATGCTTCTGTAATTTGCCCCCTGACTAAGCATTTAAAGAATTTAGTAGAAGCATTTAAATAATCCTGTGAATGCACTTAAAGAATGCAGAATCGAATCGTTATAATCGAATCGTTCTAAATTTGCAAAAATCGTTCTTGAATCGAAAACCTATGAATCGTAATCGAATCGAAGCCTTGCCAAAGATTCACAGCCCTAGTAGTGTCTGATAAAGCTTTTCTTCAATAAAAAGTTATATGCAATGGGCTTAGTGAGAGTATGTGTGAGTGTTTGAAAGCTTACAGGCACTTTGGATGTACGCAAGAACTCCAGCAGAGCTTCCAGAGAGCCGAGCGTGGAGGCCTGCACATACACCCCCTTCTCCTCCAGCTTTATGGAATTCAGAGTCTGTTTCAGCTCCCGAATCAACTCGTCCTAGAAACAAGCAACATCAGGACGCAGGAAAGGTCACCAATGTAGCAATAAGATTAACTGTTAATTCACACTTTTGACTGATTAATGTAAGAATGAGAAAAGGACAGAAGGACGAGAGATAGAGGGACATGACTGTTTGGTTTGTAAAGTAGCACACTTACCCTCAGCACAGGAATTTCATCCTCTTTATGAGCGACGAGGAGAGGCAAACCTGCCAGCGTCTTCTCCAGATCTTTTCCCAGGATCTTGACTCCCTGAGCCGTCGACACTTCTTTATGCTTCTCATACGGATTCTGTTCCCAGATAGAAATGTTATTTTTGAGAGTTACAAACAAGCTCAAGAGTTTTATCGCAACACAAAAACATAAAACTGTGCATGAGACCTTCACTCTGAGCTCTTTCAGGGGTGGAGGGAGGAGCAACCCTCTGATCTGAGTAACGATTGGTCCATCTACACCAGGGACGATAATGGTCTCGCCCTCCCGTAGACAACCATTGATTAGGATGACGTCTATCGTCGTACCCATGCCAGGTAGAGCTTTCACCTAAGATATAGAAGATAGACAGCATTGGTTATATTATAGTCTGGGAAAAAACACACCAAACCAGACTGTCACGATCTGTTAGCTTGTTCTCTTACCTCCATGACCTGTGCTCGAAGTTCATCACAATGAGCCAGTCGACGGGCCAGCATGGTCTGAGTGAGCTCAACCAGCAGGGCGATGAGGTTCCCCATCCCATCACCCGAGTGGGCCGAGGTGGGAACCAGGGACACAAATGTACGAGGATCTTTGTTCTCGTAGAAGAGGGCAGCGTTAAGTCCCTGAAGGTTGAATGAGACATCACTTGTATGCAAAACTCAACAGTAAATAAGACTGTACTGTACAAGACAATGACAACCGACCTGCTGAGCAAACTCCACGATGACAGCTTTAGCCCTCTCATCAAACTCATCCTTGGTGTTTTTCTTCTGCTTCTTCAGTGTGGCCACCACGTCTGTGTCTGGACTCTTCTTCCAGTCATACAGACGGTCAATCTGAGAAAAACAAACACATTAGTATTTAAATACTTGCTGCAGGCATCAGAATGAACATTCGGTGGTCAGCATCTGGTACCTTGTTAAGTGCTACTATGAAGGGGCATTTCTTCTCCTTCAGCAGGTTGATTGATTCAATCGTCTGTGGCTCTAAACCGTGCATGATATCCACCACCAGGATGGCGATGTCGCACAGAGAACTACCCCTGTTCCTCAGATTACTGAAGAGAAGAGTGCCATTAAACATACAAACACTATTAAAACGGTTTAAAAAGTCATGGTTTAGTGCTTGACTCGAATGGGTTTTCTACAGCATCTACACATTTGATAAACTTATTAACAGCAAGTTAACATTTAATATCCATTTTCATATAAAAGCAAATGTATAACCATTAATAACAAATTTTTAGAACTGGTAAGACTTCTCTTAAGCTTCCCAAGGCTGCATTTATTTGATCAAAAATACAATAATATTCTGAAATGTTACAATTTAAAACATCTTTTCAAACATTTTGTAACTATTATCAATGTTTAAAACAGATAGTATTTTTGTACAAACTGTGATACAATGTTTAAGGATTCTTTGAAAAATTTCAAAAGCATTAATTGTGAAATAGAAATCTTTTGTGGCATTGTCACAATGTCTATTTAATGTGTTCTTGTTGAATAAAAGTTTTTTTTTTTCCTCTGTTAAAGAAGAAAAATTCACCCAAAACTTAAACCGTAGTGTATCAAATCTATTATTTTTATTCAGCACACAAAAATAAATAGCACAGTGTGTACCTGAAGGACTCGTGTCCAGGTGTGTCGATAATAAGCATGCCAGGAACCTTCACGTTCTCCTTGTCAAACTGATGCAAATACACAAAACACATGCCTTAATAACCTTAAAGAGTCCCATGGAAAAACAGATTAAGAAAATGTGCATTACAGAAAGAAAGAATTGCATACATTTTTCACCATCTTGGCTTGTTCTAATATGGTTTCCAGGGGCACATTAGTGGCTCCGATCTGCTGTGTGATACCTCCAGCCTCACCATCCTGAACATGTGTGTGTCTCAGCTGACAGACAGAAGAAGAAAACAATATTAAACACACAACAACCACACAAGTCTTTAAGTCCTCATCAGGCACTTTGAAACGCACCTTATCCAGGATTTTGGTCTTCCCTGTGTCCACATGACCCAGCACACAAACCACAGGAGCTCGAAGCTTGTCGAAATTAATGTTCTTCAGGTTTTCCTGCCTTCGTTTCTGAACACAAAAAAAAATCACAGCGGATTCAACTTTGTTTATTGAAGTGTGCGGAAATGCATCCACTTCGTATAGTGCAAAAGACTGTATGCGTACCTCTATGCGTCTCTTGGCCTTGTCATAAAGTCTCTCCTCTTTGGTTCGGTCATCGTCTGAATCGCTCTCGCTGCTCGACTCGGAGCTCGGCTCTTTTCTTGCTTTATTTGTGGTCATTTTGTTGCTGCTGTCTTTGTGGTCCTCTTCATCCTCACTCTCCTCCTCATCCTCCTCCTCTTCATCTTCATCCTCCTCCTCCTCTTCATCCTCCTCTTCCTCTTCCTCACTGCCGTTCTCTTGGTCTTCAGCAGGTTTTTGTGTTGCCGGAGTGGTTTCCTTCACCTCGATGTGAACCTTCTTCATCTCTGTGAACGCACAAATGTCAAACAAATCAGCACTCACAACAAACCACCACCAAATGTATCTGTGGGAAAGCTTCTTAACACCCACCTTTCTCCTCATCGCTGGCCATAGCCTCCCAATCGTCCAGATCAGCAGCCTCCGCTTTAGGCTCCTTAACTGTTGCAATGAAAATGTTAGAAATAAGAGTAAGCTATTATCCTTGTTTACAGCCACAAATCATGAACAGACAAATCCTTGTCTATGATTAGCTTTAAAAGTATTATCACTTTTTTTCTTTTCTTGTTTTTTTTTTTTTTTTTTTTTACAATAAGCCATTCAATCTGTAGGGCCCTATTATTTAGTTGATGCAGAAAACATGGCCAGAGTTGTGGAATTCAGGAACTAAAACGGAATTTAGTGTATTGTGTGCAATGTCAAAGAATAGGTTATTTTTGGGAATAATAAATCAAAAGTAGAGCTTAGATTACAATGAATCAAATTCAAATTGACATTAGTAATTAAACTGCAAATTAGCATGACAAAAGCTCAAAGGTTTTTACAACATACCGCCAAAATAAAATTATGATAGAAATATTGCTATTGTACTGTACAGTAAATTAACTTCTAGAAGTAGAAAAAAAAGCAAGGCTTTAGACATTTTAATATGCATTTACACATACTAATTTTTGTTGTGCAGAAATTGCATACGACAAAATAATGGCTAAAGTTTCTTAACGGCTCATTTGTAATTACGATAAAATCCAAAAAAAAAAAAAAAAAAGCATTTCAAAGAAGCCTAAATTTGAGAAATTAAAGTAACTACCTGGCTCTGCTTCAGGTTTGTCCACTTCCATCTCTGTTGTGATTGGCTGAGGTGTCTCTAATGTGGGTAAAGCCACTTCTGAAGTTTCTAACACAAGCAATGAAAGTGTTAGGATGTCTTTAACCATCCTTGACTACTACACAGAGAAAGAAACGGGTATGGGATTAGTCGGGATCTAACCTTCAGGAGTTTGTGCTGTTGGCTTCTTTTTTCTCTTATCAGAGTAAACAGGCTTCTTCTTTGGCATTGCATCTTTGGATGGCACTTCAACACCTGAGAAGAAGCCAATGAAACCATCAGCTCCAAAAATGTGTACCATTTCTTTCATCAAAGCTGCTGGCAGTCATGTTCTCACCCTGAGCCTGCAGCGCTCGCAGCGTGGCTTCTGCTCTGGCTCGAGCCTCTTTCTGGGCCTTGGTAAGGAGCTTTCCCTCCTTCTTTAGCCTTTCTTTTCTCTCCTTATCCTTTTGTTTCTTCTTCTCTTTCCTCTCAGCTTCTAGACGCTCCTGTGGATGAAGGTTTCAGAGATGAAGGAACCATGATGAGTTTGATAACATAAGCTTGAATGAGTCTTTCACGGACCTGCTCCAGTCTCTGAGCCTCAAGCTCCTCCAGCCGTCGCTGTCTCTCCTCTTCTTCTCTTTTGATTCGTTCCTCCTCCTCCTTCATTTTGGCCAGGGCCTCTTTCATTGCGATCACTGCTGCTTTGCTGGGACCCTTTTTCTTGTCCTTCTCTTTCTCCTCCTTCTCACCTTTCTTCTTCTTCTTGTCCTTTTTCTTTTTGTCACCCTCAGCCTCCTCTGTAGAAAATCAGAGGACAGAATAAGCGTAGGATTTTGTGATGTATTGAATAGACTTATAGTTTCTTATAGAGAGTGTTATACTTTTTTTTATTTATTTTTTTTTTATTATGACTTGCAACTATTAGAGCGGATTAAAGGATGAGTAACGACAGTGGAGGACGAGAGAGGACCCGGCCTGGATTTTATTACTCCTCCTTTTATCCTTCCGGAGCTCTTCCGCGGGACTTGAGACCAGTTCCCACAGATCTTGGCCCCACCTCTTTTGTTATAAAATGTTATTGCTGTCAGTGTTGATCGATTTAATGCATTCTTGTATAATAATAATTATATATATGTTTTGTAAATCCCAAACTTTTAACCAATAGTGTACATAAACACATACATAAACACAATGTACTATGAACAATCTGACCTTCTCCCTGGACATCAGCTTCATCCTGCTCCACTGAAGCCTCTGCCTCGGTTTTCTTGCTCTCGGTTGAAGGTGTGCTAGCAGGTTTCCCCGTCTCCTTCTTTAAAGCCTCCTCTTCTTTCTCTTTCTTAGCTCTCTGTTTGGCCTTCTCCTCCTCTTTCTTCTTCCTCTCCCTCTCTTTTTTCTCTGCTTTCTTCTGCGCAGCTGTCTTCACCTTGAAGGCCGATTCTTCTTGTCCTTCATCTTCCTCACTGTCTAGTTTGGCTTTGGCTTTGCTTTTCTTTTTCTTGTGCGTGGCTTGAGAATCATCATCTGATTCATCGTTGTCACCCGCTCCTTCACCCTTCTCCGCACCTTTATCTTCATCGTCCTCCGAGTCAGACGCACCCTTCCGGCCACCTTTCTTTTTAGCCTTAGGTTTCTGCAGTGACCGTGAGCCCTCATCCTCAGAGTCTGAAGCAGCACCAGCAGGAGTGGGAGCTGCCACCGTCTCGGTGTCTTTTGCGCTGCGCTCGTTTTCCATGTTGTTCTGACCCTGATCTTCATCACCTTCCTCATCCTCCAAATTTGCCTTTTTACCCTTCTTGGCCTTCTTCTTGTCCGCTTTAGTCAGAGCGGTCTCAGGTTCAGCGTCCACTACTGAATCAGATTTCTAAAACAGAAAACACATGGAGAAATTGCTGTCAATGACACATGACTCAGTTTGTAAAATTGGCACTGTCAAAAGAGAGAGAAAAACAAAAGACAACTCGTGCTGAATCTGATTATCAGTTTGTGTTAATGAAAAATACCTTTTCCTCTTCTTTAGATTTTCCTCCTCGGTTTTCTAATGACAGTGCCTCCAATTCTTTCTGGATGTCATCCTCACTGCAAATAAGAGAGTTCATCATTAATTCAATTAATTAATAGTTTAATGATGCAAGGATGTATTAAACTTGCTGCCGTCAAATGATTATTCACATTTAATCATATCCAAAATAAAAGTCTTTGTGTATATATACACGTGCATGAGTGTGTATTTACATACACATTAAATATAGACAGTACACCCACATATATTATCATGTAAACAAAAACTTTTATTTAAGATGTGATTAATCATGATTAATTGATTGAAAGTACTAATTAAACTATATAAAATTTACATTGAATATTTATAATGTTGCCAAAAAATTATTTCATTTTATTCATTAAAGAATCCTGCGAAAAATATAGTTTCAGCAAAAATATAGCCTAAAGCAGCACAACTGCTTAAAATATCAGTTCCTCCAGAAAAACACGATTATGCGATCGCCTGATTTAATGCATAATCAGCCAAAGGCCGCATATTTATGCGGGGTCCCATTTTTTCAAATACCGCTCTTTTGCAGCATAAATTGCCAATTTCAGAAAGCAAAATATGCGGGGCTAGCATGATTTCATAATACCTGTATTTTCATTGCAAAAAACTCACATATATATTAGCAGAAAGTTGAGAAATGTTTTGAAACATTTTCTTCACACAAGTAAAGCGCCATTTCCCCCCTATTGCCATGGGAACCTTATGAAGTGACGTAATTACGTGACGTGAACATCATCTACAAACCTCGCGGTGAAACCAGGGTGAAACTTGAAGCGCGCAAATCATTCTTATTTGCCAACAAAAATAAGCGCAAAAGGATACGCGAAGCAGTTTCCTGATTTGTTACATGACAGTGGAGCCAAATTATATTGCGAGAACTTGAGAAAACTGCGGTTTGATGAAATAGAGAAAAAAAGGTGATTCCCCCAACACCCCCTTCTCAATAGGCTACTAACACTGTTGTAGTTTCATTCAGAAGTTGATGCAACTTTACAGTTGTAAGATTGCACTTTTTTGTTACAGAACAGTACCAAAAACCTACAGTTGTAATTATATTAGTAGTATGTAAAATAATTTACGTTGCAGTAAGAGATTGCATCTTTAATATTCTGTGATTTGGTATGCTCGCTTATCATAGGAAGTAATAAGAAATTACTCTTTACATTAAGGTAGTAGCCTAGTGAGAAAAAGGTGTTGGGAGAATCACCTTTTTTTCTCTTTTTCATCAAACCGCAGTTTTTGCAAGTTCACGCAATTTCATTGCATAAAATTGCAAAAATGTCCCGCATATTCCATCACATTTTTTAAAGAAAAATCAAGTATTTTTGCCCGCAACAATCACAAAAATAATCCACGTTTTTCTGGAGGTACTGAAATATTGATAATAATAAATAAAAAGTAACAACAACCATAATACATAATAATAAAGAAATGTGTCTAGAGTAACAATTCAGCATATTTAAATGTTTCTTGCAGGATCATGTGACTGGAGTAATGATGCTAAAAATTCAGAGATAAAAATACATTTGAAACTATATTACAGTATATTAAATATAGTTTGAGAAGTAACAACATAACTGGTTTTCCTGCACTTTTGATCAAATAATTCCAGCTTTGATGAGCATAAGAGACTTCTTTAAAATAAATAAAAAATAAAAAAATAAAAAAAATCACAAATCTTACCAACCCCAAACTTTTGAGCAGCACTGTATAACAAAATAAAAACACTGAAAGCTTATTAAATGTGTCCGTGTTGTAGGAAAGAGGTGTAGACCTACTCAAAGTCATCTTTCTTTCCTTTCTTTTTCTTGCTCTTTGATTTGCTCTGCTCTTTGCCTGCTCCCGCACCTTCAATTTCAGCTGCAAGCGCATCGATGTCAACTCCGTCGTCTTTAGCCCTATGAAAAGCAGAAGCACTATATTGAGCTATACTCATAAGGGTTTTTTTACAGCATGTGAATGAGAAACTTAAAACACTTTTTTCCCATGTCTTTTAGATTTAAGGTCACATACATGCCATGTATTTCCAAAAGTTGACTAAATTTTAATTACAAATGTCAAAATTACAGTTTGGGTCTTCTAGGACAATGCATTACAAAGAGAACACATCCTGCATCACAACTTTTTCTCAAATAAGATGCCAACCCCCTACCCAAATGTCCTGTTTGTACAAGAAATATTTGAATACAAGAAAGAAGTTCTTATCATTCTTATCGATTTCACATGGTTCAATGGTGTACATTAAATGATTAACTAAGCAACTGGCCAGGAAAACACTCACCTGTTACCAGAGATTTAGAAACAGGATGTCCATTACTGACTAAACATGACATTTTCACTAAAAGGACTTCCATTACACACTAGTAGTCTAAAGATAATACATTTTTATTACAAACTAGCAAAAAAAACAGCATTACACCAACAGCACAGATTTATAATACACCCCTGAACACCACATTCTAGATAACCAATGAAAGCACACAGCAATATTTGCAATAATATATACACAAAACAATATAAACACCTAGACTAAAATACCTTACCAATAAAGTCAAAAACAGCAATGATGAGGAAGTGAACTAGAGCTGCTTATATAGTGGAGCCTAAAGCCCTTCTTGCATGATTGTTGCATCAGAAAGGGAAATACACAGTCATCCCTGACGCACAAAAACCTGCTGCAATCAGCAAACACAGACCAGGTGATGAAACATAAGTTAATGCAAAGATGGACAAATGACTTGAATGAATGCAGAAGAGATGTTCGATAAAAGTTGAAATATGTTTTAGCAGACCACAGTTCTTTGACGCAATGCAAAGCCTTTTTTCCAAAGAGCAGCAATGGTATTTAAGTAACGGGTAATCTTATTTCGATGCTGCTCTCAATAATTACTGGCTGGATCGCATGACATCTTTTGAGATTACTGGAACAGGAAATGACATCGCAAACCAGCACTTAAGGGTTAGCACAGGTTAGAGCTCACATTAGGATGGTAATCAACTTAACCTCCTCCCACAGGGCCAAAAGACCAAGAATCTGCTCAGCATCAGACCCAGACAAATTTAGCCAATCAAGCGAAAGGAAAACAGGTCAAACCAGGTAAAACTGCTGCTGTCCCACATTGGACCGTATTACAGCAAAACCTCAAATCTACGTATTAAAGTCAACCTCGTAAACTAAAAACAAATCAAGGCTTGCAGAAGAAAAATTATTTAACTAAACCAGTGGAACATAAAAGGAGACAATCAATCACTTTCAATGTCCAGATTTTATAGAAGAATTATATTTAGGAATTGAATAACTTAATCCAATCTGAACCAGATCAAAAACAATAAAAAAAATTATTAACCAAAATCACTGTGCCAAGTTTTACACTTGCCAAATAAAAAAAAGTATTAAACATGGATAATATATATATGTACATACACACAAATACATATAAGTGAGTGAAAAGTGAAGTGACATTCAGCCAAGTATGGTGATCCATACTCAGAATTTGTGCTCTGCATTTAACCCATCCGAAGTGCACACACACAGAGTAGTGATAACACACACACACACACACACACACATTGTGAACACACACCCGGAGCAGAGGGCAGCCATTTATGCTGCAGCGCCCGGGGAGCAGTTGGGGGTTCAGTGCCTTGCTCAAGGGCACCTAAGACGTGGTATTGCAGGTGGAAAGATAACTGTACATGCACTCCCTCCACCTACAATTCCTGCCGGCCCGAGGCTCGAACTCACAACCTTTCAATTGGGAGTCCGACTCTCTAACCATTAGGCCACGACTCCCTGCTATAGAATATATAATGTACACTCACCTAAAGGATTATTAGGAACACCAGTTCAATTTCTCTTTAATGCAATTATCTAATCAACCAATCACATGGCAGTTGCTTCAATGCATTTAGGTGTGTGGTCCTGGTCAAGAAAATCTCCTGAACTCCAAACTGAATGTCAGAATGAGAAAGAAAGGTGATTTAAGCAATTTTGAGCGTGGCATGGTTGTTGGTGCCAGTATTTCACAATCTGCTCAGTTACTGGGATTTTCACGCACAACCATTTCTAGGGTTTACAAAGAATGGTGTGAAAAGGGTAAAACATCCAGTATGCGGCAGTCCTGTGGGCGAAAATGCCTTGTTGATGCTAGAGGTCAGAGGAGAATGGGCCGACTGATTCAAGCTGATAGAAGAGCAACTTTGACTGAAATAACCACTCGTTAAAACCGAGGTATGCAGCAAAGCATTTGTGAAGCCACAACACGCACAACCTTGAGGCGGATGGGCTACAACAGCAGAAGACCCCACCAGGTACCACTCATCTCCACTACAAATAGGAAAAAGAGGCTACAATTTGCACAAGCTCACCAAAATTGGACAGTTGAAGACTGGAAAAATGTTGCCTGGTCTGATGAGTCTGTTGAGACATTTAGATGGTGGAGTCAGAATTTGGCGTAAACCAAATGAGAACATGGATCCATCATGCCTTGTTACCACTGTGCAGGCTGGTGGTGGTGGTGATGTAATGGTGTGGGGGATGCTTTCTTGGTTCACTTTAGGCCCCTTAGAGCCAATTGGGCATCATTTAAATGCCATGGACTACCTGAGCATTGTTTCTGACCATATCCATCCCATTATGACCACCATGCACCCATCCTCTGATGGCTACTTCCAGCAGGATAATGCACCATGTCACAAAGCTTGAATCAATTCAAATTGGTTTCTTGAACATGACAATGAGTTCACTGTACTAAAATGGTCCCCACAGTCACCAGATCTCAACCCAATAGAGCATCTTTGGGATGTGCTGGAATGGGAGCTTCGTGCCCTGGATGTGCATCCCACAAATCTCCATCAACTGCAAGATGCTATCCTGTCAATATGGGCCAACATTTCTAAAGAATGCTTTCAGCACCTTGTTGAATCAATGCCATGTAGAATTAAGGCAGTTCTGAAGGCGAAAGGGGTTCAACACAGTATTAGTATGGTGCTCCTAATAATCCTTTAGGTGAGTGTATATATGTGTGTGTATGTGAATATATACAAGAAGAGAGAAACCCATTACTTATGTCAATGAAACATTAACAACTTCCCTAATTCCAGCCAAATATACTATCAATTTACATATAGTATGTCACAGACAAGTAAATTTTAGAAATTCCAACAACCCTGACAAAACACACACACACACACAAACAGTTAAACTGTAAATTATAAATACAGCCTGGATTAGGATTGCAAAGAGGTGAAAACTTTCCAGAAACTTCCCAAAAATCCATGTTAGATTCCCAAAAATCCTGGAAAGCTTCCAACATTTCTGAAAGGTTTAAAAACTTTACTGGAAATGTTCAACCTTTCTGCAACCCCTAATCTGGATTGAATTATTAATAATCAGAAGCCCTCAATATCGTCTAAATCTGACAGGCACGGTCCAATTTAATAATTACATCCCTTGATCTCAGTGGGACAGTTCACTCTGCGCAACTCAGCTGGTAAATACGGTCCTGGAAGATTTTGAACATTAACAATCGGAGATTTCTGCCTCTCGCTGTTTCTACATGACCAAAGGTCGCTGGCATCCCACTGAAGAGCCTCTCACAGAAGACAAAGCGCCGAGCAGCACAATGGAAACGGATGAGGTTGCACTGCCAGGCGAGAAATCAGATACAGCGTGTAATACACAGAAGCCACTGCCCTTAAAATCCAGGGTGTTCTGTACTTGGACAGCGTCTGATATCAGAGCAGATGTGAAGTACAACTAATTTAACACTAACAGCTGCTGGATCTAGACTCCAGGGGGCTAGCAAGATCTGCTGTTTCTCATTTTAAAGCCACCAACGTGACAAATACGCAACGCTCAGTCAGTTGGTGTCTAGACATGTAAAAGTTATATTTACATGTCAGTGACCACCTGATGATATTGCTCTGGTTAAACGGTCAGTTATGCACTGAAAAACACAGGCCTAGTTAGAGCGGCACATGAACTCATGTCCATTACAAGCTAGCCAGGTGGCTAACAGTGAGTCTCCTCACAAAAGATTATTAACAACACGGTCGTTATGTTGTTAACTGAGTCATAGTTGCGCATTCACCAGTGTCCTAACTTACCCGTCATCTCCCTTATTTTTTTGTTTCTTTCCCATTATGTTTATATGGCTGTAACCTCCTCGTTGCGGTGCAGTGTAGTCGGTGTTAGCGCCTCAAGTCAGTCGTGCTCGCTTAGCGCATGCGCACTTGACAATGAGTGATGGCGCACCGCGGCCTCAGCGCAGACCTTTAGCACACATGGATAGTCTGTACGCTATACAGTTTTATATAAAGTGAAAAGAGTGCGTTTGAATGCCGTTTTGACATGTTTAAGTGAAATATAATATCATATTATCGTAATAATAATTTTAAATAAACCTCACAAACGACAATGAAAAGCATGAAATAGGCCATCCTTATTATATACTACTCCGTGTTAACCTGCGCTGTGACGTCAAGTATAGCGCGACAAGAGCGCTGCGCATGAGAAACGTGTCACCAGCTGAAAACCATACGATTCATATTTTAAATAAATATGTACACAATCATACATGTATGTATATATAATTTACATATGTGACCCTGGACCATATCTTTATTTAATATCCTAGTGATTTTTGGCATAAAAGAAAAATCGATAATTTTGACCCCAAGATAGATAGATATACATTTTGTGGGATATTAATATTTATTAATATAATAGTATTAATTATATAACACAATGTATTTATATTAAAATACAAAACAATATCTTATTATTTTTTATATAATTTATCATGAATATAATCTTTATTCCTATTTTATTACTCTATTAATATTTGGATGCATTTAATGGTTTAAATTAATTGGATGTGAATTATGTCTAAAGTAATGTCTGCCCAATCCATAAACTTTCAAAGTATTTCATCACAGATTGATCAACACTAGAAGCATTACATGTTTTTCATATCAAATCTCTGTAAACTGTGACTGAGCAGGAATAAAGTCATTTCTGACTTTATTTTTATTCACATCACTGAAACCACACTAGCACATAAACTATGAATCTTTTTGGCAACATCCACAGTAACTGAAACGGTTCTCATGACCGCAGCCGCCAGCACCGCGGCTTCATTCAGACAGTATCTGTTGCCATTCAGAGCTGATGTAAACTCATTCACCATCTCTGAAGGAAGCCAGTCTTACGAGATTGCCTTTGCACATTGTTCTACAGCACAATTTTTGATGTCCATATCAAGCTTAATAGTCACACTATCCACCACTAAAGATGTGTAAACACTGAATTTTTGAGTTCTGTCATAAATCCAGTCCCACGTCTGCAGATCCCGTGCCATCTTATGAATGTCAGGCAAGAGAGCATCAAGAGTGGGATCTACTGTGATGACTAGGCCATCAAATCCAACTTCATTACTGTACTGGGAAGCAACAGCATCCATGATAGTGAAAGAGTCAAGAGTGGGATCCACATCCCAAAGGTTCTTGACAGGGGAAGGAACGCTTGGGATAGCGTTGCTTTTGATAACTTCAGAAGTGTTACTCTTCAGGACTGAGGACAATATTGAACGGTCAACAGAACACATTAATGTACATTGATGATAATCAGAGGTTCTGCCTAATTTCGCTGCAGTGTCTGATATTTTGTAATGGCCATTTAACCAAATATCAAATCTGTCTGTCACTGCGACATCTAGATGGTCTCAGTGCTTTTAATGCACTGGTAACGACTTTGAGGTATTAAGGTGGTATTTCTTCTTGGAGATGAAGAAGGTCATGTTGATGTTTCCAAAATCATGATAGACCGTCCCACCTCCACTGCGATGCCTCACTAGCGGGATGCCCAAGCGTCTCATCATGGGCAGGTTACTCTCCAGAATAACAGCATGCTTCTGTTTTGCAGATCGACGTGATCGTGAATCCAGTCTTCTAAGGTCAGGTTCTCAAATATGCCAGTTGAAGCAGATTTTAGGATGATACCAGCTTTTCCCATCTCATCAAAGAAGGTTGAAAAATTGCCTTTGAGGCAGACTGATCCAGAGAGGACACATGCCCTGTTTGACAGTCTCAACATCAACGCTGACTTTTAATCTCTCAAAAAGTCTGCAAAACACGAATAAACCACAAATAATGAATTTCTGCGGTACGTAGCAAACACTTTTGTCCAAGAATGAATGCACTTGGAGTACAGATCTGCACAGTTTGTGCAATGTTTTTCCCACACCTCTAGTAGAGGAATGCTAACGTTGACATCTGGGTCGACAGGATCCCATTTACTGTAAAAACATAATAAAAGTCCTGTACGTTAAGATGTTTTAAAAACAAATGAAAAAATTATTACAGATTTTTGTTTGCAAATTGGGATGGAACAGTTGTTGAATGAACACCTAAACTGAACTATTATGCCTGTCTATCTGGTTGACTGACAGTCAACAGACAGCTGAGAGAGCTTTGACTTATGATGTTGGTTATGTAGTAACATTTGTACATTTTCCAAGTAGCTTGCCTAACACTTATAATGTATGCACTTTGCAATTGCATTTTGGAATTATAAAGTTCTTTCTACATTCTGAGTGATGCTTAGATATTTAGCTTCAAAGTCTTTGCATTCCAAATAGAAAAATTATATTGGTAACAATTCTCTTTCATGCACAAAAAATCACAGAGATGTATTCAAATTTTTGGAACAGGTCAAATGCAGATCGAACCTTCTAATTCTAAAAGATCATTTTCTGCTTGGAATTATAAGGTTCAATCATTAGTTGAAGCAATAATTTTAAAGAAACACAAACAGTTTGACAATATGTTGATCATGTATGCAGTAATAGTTTAAGCAGCTACTGTAATACATCAGACCAGGACTTTATTCCACAGAAAGTGGGACAGGTAAATCTTATGGATGAAAAAACATAACAATGCTAATGTTTTTCGTTGTAATTAAGACCCTGCAAATTAAATGGTTGATTATTTGACCTTTAAGTTTCAATGTTATAACATTTAAGAAATTTTAAGACTTCAAAAGCTGCAAGAAAACAGAAAACGAGCAAACCAGTTGTTTCACAAAGTTTAATAAACAATGAAAAACATGTACACACATTAAAATATTCACATTAAAAATATTGAAATTCTTTCAACAACTCAGTTTTTTCAGTTATGTAAAAGTTTACATTTAATCTCAATGTCAAAATCATCAAATTTATACTATTTTTTTCAGTTCATGAGTTATGCATTTAAAAATGTATATCATCTCCATAGAGATTTGTCACCAAAAGTGCTGCAGCTTTTGGTTCACCTTCTTATGTCAAAATGCATTATTTTCTTTTTCTCAGCACTGCACTATAATACTCTATCAGCTAGTGGCATCAATTTAAACATGGACTTAATGTCACTCATCCTCACCTCCAAGATGATGCTCTTTTCGGGGAGTACCCTTGCCAGTACCCCTGCCAGGCTTCTCATGTGTTTGCTTGATCGTCTTAGGTCTACTGTAACTTTAGTCTGTGCATGTGATTTTGTGTATTGAAACAACATTTCAAAAGTTTGAACTGAATTAGCATCACTACAAAACAACAGCGAGCACGGAGAAACTAACCTTCTTCCTCCAAGGTTTAATAGTGTTTGGCAAAAACGTATATGCTGTGCCTATAAGGTGCGCTGTACCCCCAACCCCCCTTTAAAAAAGCCGATCTGCACAAATAAACGAATAGGAATTAAAATTATAGCCTCACATGGTATTTCAATCAGCATCAACAGTAAAGACGGAGTGAGGATTAGAGGAGAAAAAATAGCAAATTATATTGAAATATTTAATTGAAATCACACAACTTTGCAGCATGTAAAAATGGAAATTATGATCAATGAAAACATGTAGCCTAATTAAAAATAAAAATAGATACATGATAAAAACAAAACCCCCAAAATTAGAAAGGTTTGAAAAACAACATCCATGGGTTATGCACTGATCTATATATGTTCTCTGTTATAGATCAGTGGTTATGTGTCTATCTAAATATAGCCTGGGACATAACCGACAGTGAGTACAAGGATATTCTTGTGACAGACATGTGACACAAAGACATGGACCATTTTACTACCTAAAATTGTGAATTTCTCTGGATTTAGACATTGTTGGAAACCTTTAGCATATTGTAAGCACAAAGGTTAACAAAATATCTAGAGGTTTTTGCAATTATGTATATTATGTATTGTGCCTTTAACATTTTAAATGCTATTTTTTGTTTGATTAATTTCATTAAACAAGGTGTTGTTATTGTTTTTCTTAGTCTGAGTGGTTATATGGTGGTGAGAGTAGCGCAGGCATTGAGGTCTATGAAGGGTCGAGCTCCGATCACTGTTAATGAGATCACAATCGATCTGAATAAGAAACAGCAGTCCTGAGCAGCTTGGCCATTCTTCTGAGACTCTGGACTGTCAAGTGTTTGAGCCTTACTGGACACACGATTCATTCTGTTTTTGCGTCTGTCCTACTGTGTCACCAGCAGGCACGTGCACAGGTAGGGCTCAACCTGTGCAGAGCACATGCCCTTTTTGCCCTTACACTCCGAAGTGCCCTTTTTTTGGTGGTGTTTTTTTTTTTTTTTTCAATGCTATTGGTCACCCTTTACGTCTGTCTGTCTGTTTTACAAATATTTAGCAAATGAAAGTTCTTAAAACGAGCTTGTGTAAATCTTATTCGATCCCCAAGCGGTCAGTAAGCTGATAACTCCGCCCCCTCTATATTCATTGAATCAACTGAAGTTCCACATCAGCCGCACAGTAGACAACAGCTGAGCTGAACAAAGTTTTGCGAAGGGTAAATAAATATCTTGTTGTTTGAATAAGTACTACTAAACACTGTCTATTAAGGCTCATATATTATTTATTTGATGTCTGACTGACTCACTGACTGAGACATGGGACGTCGCCTGAGAGAGAGGGCTAGCATTTAGTCATAGCCAATACATAGCCAACACTTACATAGCCTGTGCATACAGTAGCATTTCATTTTTTATAAAATGCGATTTTGGCCAAATGCATTTTACCACAGGAAAAACTGAGCGCTCCGTCTATATAGCTACAAAAACTATTTTCTAACCTGTAGTTAGATGAAAATTTAATGTGATGCCGGCAGCGGCAGGCGCCGTCGCCGTTTTAATGAAGGACAAAAAATAAATAAATAACATTTGAACGCATTCGCTGGTCAAAAACTATATATTGATAAGTAATACAACAGCATATAATTTGTTTTTACCATCGGAAAATCATAACAGGTGCACCCCCGCGCTGTTTCGTACTGGAACTTACACAAAGCGACGAGTGATCCTCGTCAGCTAGATAACATATATTTCTAAGAAATTTCTTCTTTGATTTATGATTGCTGATACACTTAATTTATTAACATTTATGCTAATCATGTTATGGTATACTATATAGTGTAATATGTTTACAATTTTAAATAACTGTTTTCTATTTGAATATATTTTAAAATGTAATTTATTTTTGTGATCAAAGCTGAATTTTCAGCATCATTACATCAGTACTCTTCAGTGTCACGTGATCCTTCATAAATGCTTTTCACTGCAACTGTACTTTTCACACTATTTTTATTTATTTTTTCATTGCTGGCTTATTTTATTTTAGTAGGCGGATACATGTTGGATATGTTATAGTAACGGTATGGCTATAGTTTCTTATAATCTGGAATTAAGTTGGACATAATTACTTAAATTATATTTCAAAAAAGTTTGTCAAAAATACTTGACTCATTGCTCACCTTCCCCTGTTTTCAATGTCATTCATAATAATGTTAATCAAATAATACAAATTAGCTAATAAAACCAAACAGAATAGCTAAAAAAGAGAATATATATAATTGATATAAAAAATGGAGGGGGTGCCCTTTTTCAGTTTCAGCACATGCCCCTCAAAAGGTCTGTGCACGGCCCTGGTCACCAGGGACCAGTGACTCTTAGGTCTGATTTGAGGACACATTTCAAATGTTTGATTTTATATCTGCAATAGCAATATACAAATAAAATGAACTCTTTGTGTGTGTGTGTGTGTGTGTGTAGCCTGCCGAAAGTGACTCTTCAGAAGCTGGTTGAATGTGTCTATGAAGCTCAGGAAGAAGATCTGACTCAAAGCTTCCTGCAGAAAGTGGGCAATGATCTGACTTTCTGTTCCTTGAGCTGGGAAGAGTTTCATTATTTCCTGCAGCACGGAATTAAAAAAAATGACTGTGAACCTAAGATACGGCCACATTCAGGTCAACATTAGAGGAATACTGCCATTCCTGAACCGGATTAAGTTTAAATGGTAAGCAGTTATTTTTTTAACAAAATCTGCATGTAAAATGTATTGCTTAAAATTTTTTGTGCATAAAAACTCTCTGAATAGTATGATAAAAATGTACAGTGATTTTAATAATGAAAAATATTTCTGTACAGGATGAACCCTACCTTCATGCTGTGTGTGATCAGAGGGATCTATGAGTCTGGCAGTGTTGGTTTTGTGTCCAGTCTGTTGAGTTCAGTGAAGAACTACATTAACCTGCAGTGCAGAGATCTGGACTCACTGCCCTGCGCTTCACACTGCAGCACTGCACTGCAGCTTCACTCAACCTGCTCTGGACCTCCATACAGAGCATTCTGCCTCTCTTCACACATCTCTCCCACCTCAGGTCTCACTACTTTCTTTCTCTATCTCTATTATTTTGCTTCTTTGACTAAGCTCTGCCTGTGTTTTTCATTCAGTAGCTTTCTGGTAGATGTCTACTACAAGCCTTGATGTAGCATTGAATTATGTATTAAGTTAAATGCATATTGTTTCTTTAGTAGTATTTTAATAATTATTAAAAAAAAATATATATATTTTTTAAACATGTATTCAAGGTCAGTTATTGGTTTGCATTCATGGGATCACTGTGATAAAAAAAAACTGTCATTTAAAAAAAACAGCTCTTCAGTTAATTTAAATGATCATAATCACAGGCAAATAAATAATAAAGACAATAGAAATGTATTCAAACATTTCTATCTCAAAAGTACTAAAAAATGTATTATATGAAATATGTAGTATATGAAAGGAACCATCATCACATCTAGAATCCTTAAAGGGTTAATTCACCCTATAATCAAAATTATGTGATTAATAACTCACCCTCATGTCGTTCCAAACCCGTAAGACCTCAGTTTATCTTTGGAACACAGTTTAAGATATTTTAGATTTGGTCTGAGAGCTTTCTGTCCCTCCATAGAAGCTGTGTGTACGGTATACTGTCCATGTCCAGAAAGGTAAGAAAAACATCATCAAAGTAGTCCATGTGACATCAGAGGCTCCGTTAGAATTTTTTGAAGCATCGAAAATAAATTTTGGTCCAAAAATAGCAAAAACTATAACTTTATTCAGCATTGTCTTCTCTTCCGGTTCTGTTGTGAGCGTGCACTGCAGTGTAGTGATATCCGGTTCATGAACGAATCACTCGATGTAACCGGATCTAGTTTACCAATTTGAACTGAATCGTTTGAAATGGTTAGATTCTCCAATAAGCATTAATCCACAAATGACTTGAATTGAAATGAAATGAATGAAAGATTGACTCGTTCTCGAGTCAAGATCCGGTTGCATCGGTTTTCAAACCAGTAGTGATGGGAAGTTCGGTTCTTTTCCGCAAACCAGTTCTTTCAGACAGTTTGATTCAATAAACCAGTTGAAGAAAACGGTTCACTGGTTCTTTTGCGCTCTACGTAATGACATTATTGGCGATGATTGCCCTTGATTCAAGCCTTCGGTTTACCCGCGCTCATAACACTAGCACAGAATCAGTTCAGAATCAATCACCAAAAGAACCAGTTCAGTTCAGATGCGCTGTGTGTCGGTCTGCTTCACACTGAATCACACATGCGCAGTATCCTCGGTTCTTGAATCAGACACGTCTGACAGAAATGGTTCTTGACTCGAGAACGAGTTATTATCTGGCTCGGCTCGGTGTTCATCTTCAGTTCTCTCTTCACAGCAGTTCAGTCAGTGTACTGTTTGAGTGCATGAATTACTCCGGGATATTGGTTTGTTTGAACTCAGAGGAAGTGTCAGCCACATTCAAAAAGTTAACAGCTAAAGTCATTTGTGGATTAATGCGTATTGGAGATGCGAACCGTTTCAAACAATTCAGTTCGATTTGGTGAACTGGTACAAGAAGATCCGATTACATTGTCTGTGTTCAGTGCTGCTGTTACTGATGCTCCAGAATCTGTCCTGATCTAGTGTCTGTCTGTGTTCAGTGTTGACAGGATGCTGATACTGAAGATGCTTCACTGCTGCAGTGTCTCTGATGTCCAGCAGGAGGTAGCAACTGCTTTGCTCTCGATCCTGCAACACACGCTAGACTTATCCTGCCGTTCTGCTCTAGATCTGACAACAAACATAGACTCAGAGCCACTACATCTGACGGCTGACGACTGCCGTGTGATTTCTAGAGTCATTCAGAAAGCTCACTCAGACACAAAGACTCAGCTAACTCTGCAGGACTGTGAGATTCATACAGCTGGAATGGATCAGCTGTTCCCAGTGTTACATTCTGTTCAGCTGTTGTGAGAAGCATCATCAGATCACATTCACACACAGATCCAATATAAAATCATTCATTATATACAATACATCTCTTCTGCTCTATCTTTTAGTTGTGATAAACCTTTGCTGCTTCAGTTTCTGGCTCATGTGAGGCCTGAGGAAGCCAAGTCTCTCTCTGGATCTCTGGGTGAAGAGCTGGATCTCAGTCAGACTCAGCTGGATCTGCAGGTCTGTAGAGGTCTGAAACGGATTCTGGAATATTCTGAAGGATTGACAGAACTGGATCTGAGTCTGTGCCATCTCACCGATCACAGTCTGGATCTGCTGCTCCCAAACCTCCACAAAGCACAGAACATTAAGTGAGTGACTGGAGAAATGCAAAGTGTACATTTCTCTAGTAGAATGTAATAGTTGTTCAATTCAACTCTACAGAAAATTCAGTTTTTACAATATTTAGTAGTATCTTATCAGTGGTGACTGTCATTTTATGTCAATATGACAGGAATTTTCAGAAAAATGAATACAAGATGCTCTCAACCAGACGAACACTATTAGCAGCAATTATTATGTGATTGCCTAGTAAGTAGCAATATGTTAGTTGTTCAATTCAGTTTTTTTTTCTTTCTTTTTCTTTCTTTCAGTTTCAGTAGCAACAGCATCACTGACACTGGGGCGAGGAAAATCCACCGGATTGTCACTCACAGCAGTAACATACAGACAGTATGGTGTGTGTCTGAGTCTCACAATCTAGCCCAAAGTTATTTAAACTTATTAAAATCTCAAAATATCTATTTTTTATTACGAAATAAATTTAAAGAGACAATGTATACTTGTCAGCTAAATTTAAGCAAAGCCTTTAGATCAAAGCTTGTAGACATAAAAATCAGTCAAGTGTGTTCAAATTGTAACGGATAGTTTATATTGTCATGTGCGACAGAGTGAAAATCATTAATGATGTGAAGTGTGTTTTACATGTATTCATTTATCAGATGCTTTCATCCAAAGCGATTTACAGATGAGGAATTCAGGCAGCAGGTTGTAGCTAATATCATATATAATATGTATTTGTATCTGTAGGCTCTTCGAGAACAGAATTGAATCCAGAGCTCTTCAGCACAGACCCACGTTTTGAGATCTGGTGATCTCCGTAAACTCTCTCTGGAATCAACAAGCCGGTGAAATAACAAGTGGGAAATAATGAGGTAATGGGTAAAAGCTTTGAGTGTTGTAAAATACAAGTTTTTAAGAAAAATACTGCAGCTTTGACAACTTGTGCTTTCAATATCCACTTTGTTCCAGTAGAGGGCAGCAACAAGAGCCAAGAAAATCCACAGCAGCAGTGGCAAGGAGGAGATAAGGCATGAAAACAACCAAAAGAAAGAGCAAGTGCATTTACCATTGATTGCTGATCTTCTCCTTTTCATCCTAAAGAAGAGAACATCATTTGCAAGCAGGCAGTGTTTGACCATCTGGGAGCGCTAGTGTTTGCTGCAAACACAATACAAGAGAGACATTATCCTCAGGAAATCACACTTACCTCTTTCCTGTGACTGAAATGTTTGGCTAGTTAGTTTTTACACCTACAGCATTAATGTCATGGTAACTCAAAAAGTACTTCGTTACGGCCTGATTTTGTTTGAAATGACGTCATATCAGTTCGTTCTTCGATTTCGTTTTAAGTATATCAGGGCATTAAACGGTGCAGTGAAGTAGGATATAAAAGGTTGTGCGTTCGGCTGTAACATACACAGACACTGATCCACTTCAGAGAGCACACCACTAGCTTCAACGGAGGAAAACACACACACACACACACACACACACACACACACACACACAGTTGTCTAAATACGCAGTTTTGGCGAGTTACCTCGAAAACTTGTTTTAAATGAGTTATAAAGGCTAAAATGACCGTAACGATTTTGGATAAATTGGGTAACCTTATGTGTAATATTTGCGTCATGTGCAATTCATTGAGTGATTGATAAATGAATTAATAAATGAATGATCTCTTTATAAATGAATAAATGGGTGGAACATTGATTCATATAGATTAATTCAAATCAGATGATTAATTTAGCAACTGAGCAATTGACTGTCTCCGTGAAGTTTTTGGTAAAGTGAGTGACATACTTGATAATGTCATTTTGGACATCATTAAAACAACAATTATATTATTATGGTATGATAAGAATTACACACCCCTATATGAGAGGTGACTTCTCTAGGTCATCTAAACTTCCGTACATCTAAACGTTTCAGTCTCCCGCAGTCGTATGCATCTGAATGGAAGTCACTGCTTACTAATAATTACAGTTTTTAGTAAAATAAGTTAAATTTCAATCTAAATAGTTGGTGCCAGTATCATGGCAATGCTGAATAATAATTTTAAATAATTTAACATAACATTAGACAATTGTGTCATTGATCAAATCAATTTAATCTTTTTCACTTCAGAAACAAGAGATTGGTGTCTGTAATATTTAAAATAACAGGAAAATAAGTGTACCTTCTTAGTTTCAGTTCATTTATAAAATTGCACCAAAATTACTGTAATAGTTTATGTGCTTTCACTTTGTATTTCTCTCTTTTAATAATTTTGATGTACTGGAAATGAAATAAAGTGATTTTTCTTTTATTTCAAAGCTGATGGAAGAGAATGAGGAGAGTGAAGAACTGAGTGAAGTGGAAGAGAAAAATAATGTCAAACCTGCAGGAAAAAATAACTCAGACTAACAATACATTTTTAAAGAAAAGAAGAGTCAAGAAATCTTTCATCTGCACTTAATGTTTAAAGCGTTTCTCAAAGAAAGACAACCTTGTGCTTCACATGAACATTCACACTGGGGAGAAGCCATTCACATGTGATCAGTGTGGGAAGAGCTTCACACAATCATCAAATCTTACGGTACACATGAGAATCCATGCCGGAGAGAAGCCGCACACATTTGATCAAGTGTGATAAGAGAGTCGTGAGCTTCACGTGAGACTTCATACTTGAGAGAAACCATTCACCTGTGAAAAGTGCAGGAAGAATTTCACACAAAAAATAAATCTTAGGCAGCACGCGAGGATCCACACTGGAGAGAAACCATACAGTAAATGTGGGAAGAGTTTCACGAATTCATCACACGCTGAAAGTCACATGATGATGCTTAGAAAAGCACTATATAAATGTAAGGAATTATTATTATTAATTATTAATTATTAATTATTATTAATTATTATGATCCACAACGGAGGGAAGCCATGTATAATCAGAGTGAAAAGTCATTCTCAAACAAACAAAATCTTGAGCATCACATGAAAGTTCATACAGGAGTGAAGCCGTATACAGGAGTGATCAATGTGAAAATGGTTTTATGGACTCTCCAAAACAAAAAACACATGAAAATCCACACTGGGGAGAAACCATTCACATGTAATCAGTGTGGGAATAGCTTTAAAGTAAAAAATAGAGCTCAAGAAATACATGAGGATCCACCCCAGAGAGAAGCCTTTATTATTACGATTCAGAATGAGATTAGGAAATTTCTCAATACAATCAGAATTTAATCATTTTGTTAAATGACATTCAATTTGATCCTTTAACTGTCCAGCTCATCTTACCCATATCCTCTGAAGTTAATATCTGACTTATTCAGAGAATTGTATCTTCCTTGAAACACACTGCTCTTATCTAAGCATAGATCAGAGTTATAGATATGTACCTTAAATTTACATTTTGCTTTGCTTTCACTTGCTTAAATTTAGGATGGTTACTGAATAGTGTTGACTTTGACATCATTACTTAACACCATATGTTGAAATATTACAACCGTGTGTTATAAATATATAATAGTTAATCATCATTTCTTCAATAGAAGACTTACCCATGTGAGTCACTCATGTGGTGTGGTTTGTATAGTCTAAAAAAACCTGCCTAATAAAAATCATCCATCACTTCTTACATTTTCCTGTCAGGGTGTTTCTGTAAGGACTAAATCATACGTCAGAAAGCTAAAAACTAAGAAGAACGTTTGATAAATAACTGTGGGGGAGGGAATCAGTGAAAGTCGTTTTCCTCAATTCTGATTGGTCGGGTTGACTTCACTGATTGGTTGTTGCACTGACTGGGCGGAGTCTACACAGAGCTCTGAGCGGATGTTTCCGGTTTGACCGTTGTTTTGAAAGATCAGGACGGACCGTCGCTTTCAGGTATGGATATAAACCTGTTTTTATACAGTCTATGGTATAAACCAAACAAGCACAATCAACTGTTTACCCGGATTATGTGAGAGAAGAGTGAATATGTAGTGTTAGTTTGCCGGTGGAGGTCGCAGATGGTGCGCAGTGTTGCTCCGCCGAGGTCACCGCGCAGCATCACACCGAACACGGACAGAAAACATCGAGACCTCACGGCTGAGTCATCGCTTTCAATAACACACACATATCTGCGATCAGTTTATTAATGCTCTCATTGGATTATCTTGTTTGCTGAGACATGTTTGAACCCATGATCAGCTGATGAGACACATCCATGTGATTCTGTTTCATTATTTCATCATCTGACGATGTGTTCTGCGTTTCATATCACACGGTGATGAGCGTAAATTATGTTTCATGGATCCTTGTTTGTCATATATATTATGCTATAGCAGCATGTGATGGACTTTGAGCATTAGAAGATACAAAGATCTGGAAAAGCGAGCTCTATTTCTTAATACACGTACAGTAGGGTAGAGTTTCGTGTCCCACTACTAATCCCATTAGCTGTTGTTCATTTACTATTAGAAAAGATAGACAAATTATCTATACAATTAATGTAGCATGAAAAGTAGCTAGTTTTAAAGACACCAACCTTAAAATGGTGGTTTGTGTTCATCCCACCTGAGAGAGCTTGACCTTCTTGGTTGTATCTGTTTATTAAAATCATACAAAATGGTCATTATTTTGCCATACTAGGCTGAATTGCTGGTTAATTAATTACTAAACTAATCTGAATTACAAAAGCATGACTCACGCTTTTAAATATTTGCTCTATCATTTATTTATTTGAAATATCATGTATATTGCGAAATTTAGTGTATCATTCGAAATTATTATTTTTGTTTTTATGGCTAGAAAAACGTAATTTTCTTATAACAAAAACACCAAATTCAAATTAAAAATTACATTTATTTCAATCTGAAAAGCCAAAATATGCTGTTTAGGGTGTACAGCTGAACAAATGTTGCATATCTCTACTCTGGCATTATTTGTGGTCATGGTAAAGTGTGCACACACTGCTCTGATAAGTTTATAACTGACACAGTCAGAACACACTATCAGAGTGGCATTCATTTTTCGGTCAGTGGTTTTGGCCCTCCAAACTATCTTGACTGAAACTGGAAAAATCATTTTATTTCTCATTGTTTTGGCTGAACATTTTAGGTCCCCAAAATTGAATGGCACCGTCTTTCGATGTTAAAGGGATAGTTCACCTTACTAAAACATTCCTCACCCCTCTTCTTTCACCCTTCTTCTTTCAGGCATTATTTTGTAAGTAGTAGCAGTTGTTCCCATCAAAGTCATGCTTGAGTTTATACATGAGTCGTCTCTGTCACGCCGCAAAATCTGTATGCATAGAATTTGGAATCAAGGATGTTCACATTGTGTTTAACCTCACACTTCTTGACCACTGAACATGTCTTATATCGTGACAGTCTCCGCTTTGCAGCTTTGATGGTTCTTATTGAATCATCGAGTGTTGTATTTGTCAGTTGGGGGCTTTAAAACAAAACTGTGTCTGTAAGTGTGTATGTGGCCATCTTTTCTTCTGCTCTCATGTTTAAGGGTGCATAGTAAGAGCATTGTTAACCGAAGACAATAGCTATTAGAAGGTGCCCATTAGTGAGTAACGAATACTGGCCTTTCAGCTTTTCTATCTCTTCCTCCTGTCATTATTGCCCTGTGGTTTTCATTCCCTCTCTTGTTATTCTATAGCGGGTTATTGAATGTCAGAGATTTTCAATGCGATCTATGCCTATAATCAATCTGAATGTGATACAATCACTCGCTGCAGCTCTTTCATCTGTAGAAACAGTAAACTCTCAGTCTCCAGCCATCAGCAGTGCAGACACACTCAGAATCAGACGTGTGATCATCTCAGTAATCTAATCCTCTCTGTCCACCCTCAGTGATTTCAGTTGTTCTGACGTCATCAGTGAATGGCTTTAGATAGATTCATGCTCAGTTTTTTAGGTGTAGATGGGAGGTCAGCATGTGTGTTTGTTGGAGGTTCTGTGTGTGTGTGTGTGTGTGTGTGTGTGCTGAACAAGAAGGGCTTGTATTGTTTGCTGCAGACGTCAGCAAAATCAGCATGTGTGTGGTTCAGTGTATACGCAGTCTGCTCGTGCAGCCCTTGATGTGAAAGGAACAGGGAAGTTATCAGTATTAAATTCACACTCACACTGTACAGTGATATATATATGTGTGTGTGTTTTATTAAGTGTCTGTCTGGTTGTCTGGATGACGACATCAGTTTGGGGAGGGCCTGTGATTGGATAGATTTCTCTGCTGATTGTGATGTTTGACTGACCTGTTTTTTAACACTGTTTACATTAACACTACTAATATGCAAACAATGTTTATTTCTCCATTTGCCAAATGCAGTTAATCATTTCTGGCATACTTAAATACTGGCTGTACTTGTTTGTGTGCTTGTATGGTGCACATTACTGAAAATGTTATAATGTTTTTTATAAAATACTTTTATGTAGGTTTAGATATTATAAAATGCCAGTGTTATTTTACCATGTGTAGCTTTTCATGTTTATATTTTCAGTTTGAGTTTTAGGAATTGTCATTTTTAGTTTTAGTATATATATATATATATATATATATATATATATATATATATATATATATATATATATATATATATATATATATATATATATATATATATATATATATATATATATATATATATATATATATATATAGCTTTAATAATTTTTTTATTCATGTTTTAGTTTGAGTAATTTTAGTACTTGAACTTATTTCTATTTCAGTTTAGTTCCCAAAGCAACATTTCTGGCAGTGTTATTTTTTTTTAGCATTTATAGCTTTTATGTGATAATTTTAGTTTTCATTTTAATTTTTGTTTGAATTTTAGTAACTGTGCTAAAATGTGTTCAGCTGTTTAATAAATGTGCCTTTGTCATTCAGCTTTAGTTTTAGTAATTTTAGTAATTAAACTTTTATTTAAATTAAGTTGCCAATGCAACATTTCTAAATATCATTTAAGATTTGTAAGTTCAAGTGTTTCATCTTATATTTATCTTAATTTAATCTTTATTTCAATTAATAAAAGACTAGGATCCAGTTGTAACAGCACTGTAATATGCTTTATACATAATTTAAAATATTAATGACAAATTTGTGTCAAAAAATGATATTTTATAAGAAAATTATGTGGTATACTGTAGTTATTACTACATATTGTGTATTGTAACATGACTGAAAAGCTATACTGTTCAATCATCATCCATGATCTGTTTAGAGCCCTATTTTCTGGATTCAGTTTTTTCCAGACTAAACTGTTTTAATGGTTAAATTAAATTTTATTAATCAAAAGTATATAATTAATTGAAATCATGAAATTTATTTAACAGCAATTAATTAGAATGTGGTTTTATTTTTACCACATTCTGTTTTCCATAAATTTTCTGAGATTCATTTGAATGGTTTTGTTTAATTCTGATCAACTCTAATTGATTGTATACAAAATAATGTATTTTTTTCTTTTTTTTCTTTTCAGAAATACTGTGTTGTGTAACAGAATAAATTCTGGTAAATATTCCTTTATTAATAATGTTTTAACAGTAAATTATTTAGCAGTAGTACTAGCAATCATTACATTTAGTCTGTCACAGTTTCTTCAAGTTAAGCCAAACTTTTATTTTGACTGGTTGCTGTAAAGACGTTTAAGTTTATGTTTGTATATGATACAACAATTTTTTGTTCTCCAAATAAATGGTCAAATGCTCATGAAGTGACTCTCAGAGCAGATCATGATCATATATTGAGGCGGCAGAGGCTGAAATCACTGCAGGCGTCACGCACACTTCAGTACAAAACCGTGCATCTGTGCCATTCATTCACACAAAGACACACAGAACATGCAGAATTCATATCTAAATACTAGTATTTTTGCAGTTTAATATTAACAGATTCTAGTCCATATCACATTTTGATTTAAGTGTAATGACCTACTTGTGATATTCCGTGTTATACTGTAAATTCCGTTTTTATGATTCCCTCTGTATTTATCTTATAATGTAAATCGTAGGGTACTATCTGTTTGATAATCTAGTACTATTTTATTTTTAATTTAAAATGCATCCACCTGATTCCTGTAATGTGACTGAATATGTGCATAGCAATTTTTTTTTCTTGGCTGTCTGCAGTGATTTTTACTGAATGTGTTTGTGCATGTTGCATGAAGCCGGTTGTCTTGCCGTGTGTTGCAGCATCTGTCGTTGATGGCCCGGCTGTGTGTTGAGGTAGAATGGGACAGAGCACATCAGGCCCAGAGTCCACAGAACCTCCACAGGTGAGCAGCACCACCCTAATGCTTTACCTCACACACACACACACACACACACACACACACACACATACACAGACCTGAACGCTCTCAATCTGAGCGTTCACATGTTTCTCCAAATTCTGACTCCAAATTACACTGCGGACCAATTTACATTTGAAAACCCTTGGTAAATGTTCTCATTTACATATTCACATGGTTAGTAACAAGCGAGCTGCCTGTTTTGATAACAGTGGAAAAGTCTGCTGTAAATCCGTTCCTTTGTTTACTAAGTGCATTAATATTTATTGAGGCATTTATGAAAGGCTGCGCGTTTTGGTAAACTTTTTACAACTAGAAAATATTTCTCTGTCCTCAGTTAAAACCCCACAGTGAAGTATTGTGGGAAAATCCCTTACGTTTTGATTAGGACTTCTTGCTGAATCTCTTTATTCACTCACACAGATTCCCATCATGCACCTTGCACCTCATTTACATTCCTTCAGAAACCCCGCCCCTGCTTCCACCAATCTGTTCATTCGTCAATATCAGCAGCTGTTCACTTTTGTTTTACAACCTTCTTTTCCTTCTCTTTCTAATATTCTTTGTGCAAGTCATTGCCAGCTGTGTTTTGTAGCTGGGCAGATTGTCTGCAGCTGTTGTGATCACATGACTTGTTTAGAAAGGTTTGTTGGTGTGATCTGTAATGCTGAACAGAACTGTTTTTTTTTCTCTATCATGATAGGCAAAGTGAGTGTTTAGTTAGAAGATAGATGCCTTGCAGTTATCATGCAGGATTGCACAAATTCATATCTCGGTCCAAAGATTACAAATCACAAGGGCCTATTTGCTTATGTCACATCTTAATGTTGGACTGTCCATGCATTTTTTTAGTCCATAAACAGTTTATATTAAGGTTTGATAAAAGTGCAATTAAACATTTGGATACAAGTTTTTTTTTTTTTATATTCAAATAATGTATATCCACTTGAGGTGAAAAGTGCATTAATATAATGACCTAGAAGACTTATGAAAAAGTCTCTGCCGTGTTGAGATCACACTAGTTTAACTTCAAATATGTAGTGCACATTGAAGACAATGAGCAGATACAAATTTAAGTGACATTTAAGAGAGATTCTAAATACACTCCGAGTTCATAAAAATGATGTTGTGATAAAGTCTGAGGATGTGTTAACATCTACATCCTTGTGTGGTTTCCACCAGAGACACTGCAGATATACCACCACTTCTGTTTTCACATACTTCTTCATTTTTAAGAATGTTGCAATGCATGCTTGGCGAATGAAGCTCATTCTGAAGTGAATTTCCATCATTCTCTGCAAAAATAAATACATAAATAAAATAATCATTACTTCAAAAAAAAAAAACCCTTAGTGTTCAGTATTTTTTATTATTTACAGTACAAATAGCTAAACATTATCAAATCAAGGTGTACCTGAGAAGCAAAAATATTTAAGGTATTAAGTCTTCTAAATAAATATCAAAATTAACATTGTATCGTATGTCATTTTTTCTCAAATAAATACTGGCGTAGTACAGCTGAGTAGGATTAAGATATGGTTTTCAGAGAATAAAGTAAAAAAAAATGCTTTACAAAAAAATAAATAAATGAGAAGATGAATTGGTTTAAAGAGATAAGTTACCCAAAAATCTAAATTCTGTCATCTTTTACTCACCCTCAAGTTGTTCTAAACCTAGATATTTTTACAGGAAAAAAAAAAAAACATTTCAGTGTCATTTTTCTTTAGAAACACTTGGCCTTCTTAACAATGCTTTATTGAAAATAAATGAGCTGAGAAAGAGAAGAATGAGTGAGTAGGAGAGCGACAGAGTGGGAATGGTTGAAGGAATGAAGGCACAATGGAGAGGAAAGGTTTACATAATTATGGGAGTCTTGTGTTCTTACATAAAAGCTGGCTATATTAACATCCTGTGTGTGTTTTGTAGCTGGACAGATTTGGAAACATCAAGAGTTTAGTGGAGGATCAGCTGCAGACCAGCATGGTCAGTAAACACTCATTTAACACTGTCACACTGAATCATAGCCGTGGCAGAATTGTGCAGATATCTCATTTTTTAAATATGGATTACAAATAAATACTGACATTTGTATACAAATATATGTTGAAAATATTACTAAAATTTAAATAACTGTTTTCTATTTTAATGTATTGTATACCTGCGATGGCAAAGCATGATTACTCCAGTCTTCAGTGTCACATGATCCTTCAGAAATCATTCTAATATGTTGATTTGTTGATCAATAGATTTTTATATGATAAAAGTTGGAAACAGCTTAATATTTTTGTGGAAAATGTGATATATTTTTTTCAGGACTCCTTGAAAAAATTCAAAAGAACAGTATTTACTTATTAAATAAGCATTTTACAACATTTGAAATAATTGCTGCCTTTAATTACAATTTAAATCTGTTTTGAATGTTGCCCTACCTTGGTTTCATGACACATGTATCTCACACTGAAACAAACCGATACACATTTTAATTGTTTTCTCACTGTCCTGTTTCTGTACAGGTGGTGGGAATAATAATTGGCGCTGGAGTCGCCATCGTCCTCATCGCTGTCCTCATATTTTTTGTCATGCGCAGAATTCAGCTCCGCAGTTAGTTCTCTAAAACTCTTATGTCAAATGAATATTTTGTATATTTCTATTTTTGTCAAGTAAAGTGCTGTTAATATTCCCTTTAATTTATGCTTTGAAATTTCTTGAATTGGTCTTAAAAGTTTTTATATAATTTATATATATTAAAAAATATTTCTTTCTCTCAGAACTGGAGGCTCAGGAAGCCCCGAAGTATCGCTTTCGTAAAAGAGACAAAGTCTTGTTTTATGGGAGGAAGATTATGAGGAAGGTGTCTCAGTCCACCTCTTCGTTAGTGGGCTCCGCTTCGTCCTCCAGGCCCCGCCTCAAAAAGAAACAGAAGATGCTGAACATTGCCAAAAAGTAGGTTTCTGTAATGCAGTTATCTGGTGATGTTCATTGGCTCAGATGATCAGGTGTAATTTCGTGTCTGTTTCTCAGGATCCTGCGTTTTAAGAAGGAAGTGCCCACTCTGCAGATGAAGGAACCTCCTCCGTCAGTGCTGGAGGCAGATCTCACAGAGTTCGACGTGGCCAATTCGCACCTGCCATCTGAGGTGCTCTACATGCTGAAGAACGTGCGGTACGCTCCCATTGTTTCTGAACTGATTCACATCAAGAGTGAAATTAAAGTGAACTTTATCACTCCCATGCATTATGGAATGTAAAGTATGATACACATATAATGTATGTTTTTGGTGTGGCGTGTCTCCTGCAGTGTGTTGGGGCACTTCGAGAAGCCATTGTTCCTGGAGCTGTGTAAGCACATGGTGTTTCTGCAGTTCCAGCAGGGCGAATATGTCTTCAGACCCGGTCAGCCTGATAGCAGCATATATGTGGTACAGGATGGCAAGCTGGAGTTGTGTCTTACTGGACAGGTGTGTGAATCTCTGATCCAATTTTAGTTTAGTATCATTGAGGTACTATTATAGATTTTATTAATATTTTGAATTAGTTTGTGTATTTTCTGTTTTTATTTTAAAGGGTTAGTTCACTCAAAAATGAAAACTCTGTCATTAATTACTCACCCTCATGTCGTTTCAAACCTGTAAGACCTTCGTTCATCTTCTTAACACAAATTAAGATATTTTTGATGCATTCCGAGAGCTCTCAGTCCCTCCCATAGACAGCAAGGGTCCTTACATGATCAACGTCCAGAAACGTAGCAAGGAGATTGTGAAAATCATCCTTGTGACATCAGTGATTCAAACATAACTTTACGAAGCTACGATAATAATTTTTGTGTGCAAAGAAAACAAAAATAATGACTTTATTAAAAAATTTGTCTCCTCCGCTTCACCGTATAGCGCCATATAGGAGAGTATACACAGTACACTGGTACGTTGTTTACATTCAGGTCAAAGCATAAACAACGAAAAACCAGCGTATCTGCATACATGCGTTGTTTACGTACTCCAAAATTGCGTTATAAGTTGACACGGGAGAGACAAATTCTTGACTAAAGTTGTTATTTATTTAATTTTTTTTTGCACAAAAAGTACTTCCTAGCTTTGTAAAGTCATGGTTGAACGCCTGATGTCACATGGATTATTTTAACGATCCTTGCTACGTTTCTGAGCCTTGATCATGGTAATATCCTTGCTGTCAATGGGAGGGTCAGCGAGCTCTCGAAATGCAATCAAAAATATCTTAATTTTTGTTCTGAAGATGAATGAAGGTCTTATGGGTTTGGAACAACATGAGGGTGAGTGATGACAGAATTTTATTTTTGGGTGAACTATCCCTTTAATTTTAGGTAATGTTTTAGTGATAAAAGAAAATGAGAAATGCTTCCTTGGCAACTGCCACTTTTTTCTAATTATTTTATTTGAAGCATTAAACTATGACTCGCCTCTCTCTCCCATAAGGATGGAAAGGATGGAGTTGTCAAAGAAGTTTACCCTGGAGACAGTGTTCACAGTCTGCTAAGCATCCTTGATGTCATCACAGTAAGTCACACCCACAATTCCATTCTCTGTGTGCTGATGCTGTTTAACAGGACAGGAAACCCAGTAACTTTATAAAATGTTACACAACCTTTGTTTGTCTCTCTTTAATTTTTCCTGTGCCCGTTCCATATCCTGTTCCTGTATTTAGTTTACTTTCCTGTTCCTGTTTCTTTCACTTTTTCTTCCCTTATCTAAAAAAGCCCCATAAGATCAAGTAGCAATTTTTGTGAAAATGCTTACAGGAACTGACATATTCTGGATACTATGCATAAAACTCTCAGGTTTGAATGTTTGTGTATTTCAGGGTCACCAGAGACCTTATAAAACAGTCTCAGCGAGAGCGGCAGAAGTGTCCACTGTCCTCAGACTGCCTGTCGATGCCTTTCTGTCCATCTTTGAGAAATACCCAGAGAGCCTTGTGCGGGTGGTTCAGGTCTGGCCTTTTTTAAATTGCTCAGAAGACTCCATTGTTGTCTGTAAGGACACTGCACATAATTGAGAATATGTTTCCTGTTGTGTCCTGTCTGCAGATCATCATGGTCCGTCTTCAGAGAGTGACTGTTTTGGCCCTGCACAACTATCTGGGGCTCACCAATGAGCTCTTCAGCCATGTGAGTGAACACACATGCATGCTCAATGCACACTCGCTTGCTTTCTTATGACTGGTTGCTAGCACACAAAAGCTATAGTTGTTTTTATTTTAGATTTTATTTACTATTTCCTTTCTGTCAATCTTCTTTTAGGACATGCAGGCTCGTCCCTCTCCTGCCTCTCCTCATGCATTACGCTCCAGTCCGGTACGACACAGCAGACGCTTCGGCAGTCTCACCGTTCCTGATAAACACCGTGAGGCCGCTGTTCAAAATGCTTCTGGTGAGGCATGACATCATTATATCTCTTTACTTCCTATATGCCTCAAGTTGAGAGATGTTAGATGCCTATAGATTTTTGTTGAACAGTGAGTGTCTGCAGGTGGGGATCAAGGGAAGGATGGTGGCACAACACCGACACTCAGTAGGACCATATCCATGCCTGTAGACATCGCAGGTAGGTGCTATTTGAATTTTTCAAAAGCTTTTTTTATCAATTTATTCTTTTTACATATTTATGCATCGAAGAATCCCCCCCCCCAAAAAATAGCCATTTTCACAAAAAGCTGCATTACTGTTTTCAACATCGATGATGATAAAATCAGCATATCTGAATGATTTCAGAAGGATCATGTGACACTGAAGATTGCTTCAAGGCTGTTGAAAATTCAACTTTGAGATCACAAGAAAAATAAATAGATTAGAATAGAAAACGGTTATTTTAAATAATAACGTTACTGTTTTTTTTTTTTTATCAAATAAATGCAGCCTTGGTGAGCATAAGAGACTTTTTTTAACCTGTTAACTGTCACTCACGTTTTTGAAGATAGACATGAATGTGCATGATACAAACCTAAATTTTTATAATTCATGACTGAAAACATTTTGTAACATGATTTTGATGTACCATTTACATGGTAATGCAATGTTTGATTTTAAAATGGGTTTTGAAGGATGAATTTTGAGATTTTATGTTTTCAAGTGATATATAACTTCTGATGATTTCTAAAATGTGATAGAGAAAAAGGCAACAAGGAAGTCTTATTTTTAAACAAAGGTAAAAGCTCCTTTTGTAATGTAGATTTCTGAGGGTGCACTCTTGTCATAAATACATCTATTACTTTTCCTACATAATTTTTAACAAAAAATATTGGTAAAATATATATTTGGGAGTCTTAGACCTTTCCAACGATATATAGTTTGTCAAGATTAGATTAGATTTGATTGTAATATAGTATAGTCAACGTAGGCGTCCCGTATACGGGACGGGGTGACATTTAACAGGTTAAAAACCTACAGAAATCAAACAGAACCCAAATTTTAGAACAGTAGTGAATATTATAATATTATTATAATGTGTACAATATAATGTACAATAATATTATAGAATTTATACAGTTACAATGTGCATATATATATAAAACATAATTTATACAATAAGAATGTATCATGCTTCTGTTGGTGTCATGCTGTGATGTTATTGCTGAACTAATGAATGTTGTACAGGAATTCAGAAGAGTCTGCGTTCAGATTTCGACATGGCTTATGAGAGAGGCCGGATCTCTGTATCCGCTGAGGATGGAGAGGAAAATCTGCTGAGGAAAACTCCACCTGCTTTCACACGAGTGAGTTTTTACACTCGTTTGAACACCTTTCACATACTAACACAATCTGTATTAATAAAAGAATTCAATCTTGTTTTCTGTGACCCAGGAGCAGCGGGAGAGGAAGGTGACTGTGGATGAGGTTCCTTCAAGTGTGTATTTGTATCCTGAGGAGGAGTCGGGCATGGAGAACATTTTTACTCCATTTCAAGGACGACCTAATGCTGCACTGTTCGAGGAGGCCCAGAAAGAGATTCTCAAACTCATGAAGATTGAGGTATCTTTCTGTATGCATGCGCTACAGTTCATTGTCAAAGCTCATAGTCCAGTAAAATGAAGCAGTTTCACATGAACTTCAGTTCTCCTCTGATTCCACACCTGTCTCTGTTTCGCTGGACTGGTGTGATGCCCTTTCCTCATATGCCCTCTTTCATCATCAGGACCCTGCGCTGCTGAACGGGAGGGTGACGTTTCATCATGCTAAAGCTGGATCTGTGTTAGCCAGGCAGGGAGACCAGGTGCTCATTCTCATTTCTTTTCTTCAGCCCAATTTATTTGGCAAACCTTAGATCTCTCATACGGATGAAACCTATTGTAGTCTTTGTAATATTGTTTCTTCCTCTGCTTTTCTATAGGATGTGAGTCTGCACTTCGTCCTGTCTGGTTGTCTTCATGTCTATCAGAAGATGATTGACAAGCAGGAAGCAGTGTGTCTGTTTGTGACCCATCCGGGTGAGATGGTTGGACAACTGGCTGTACTCACAGGAGAGCCGCTCATCTTCACCATCAAAGCTGAGCGGGATTGTACCTACCTCAAGATCTCCAAGTCTGACTTATATGAGTGAGTATTTCTATATACCGTATTTTTCAGACTATAAGTCGCATCAGTCCAAAAATACGTTATGACGAGGTTAAAAAAATATATAAGTCGCACTGGACTATAAGTCGCATTTATTTAGAACCAAGAACCAAGAGAAGACATTACCGCTTACAGCCGCGAGAGGGCACTATATGTTTATAAGGGGTAGACTACAGGAACACTGAGCAGCATAGAGCGCCCTCTCGCGGCTGGAGATGGTAATGTTTTATCTTGGTTCATTTTTCTTGGTTCATGTCAAATTAATTTTGATAAGTCGCACCTGACTATAAGTCGCAGGACCAGCCAAACTATGAAAAAAAGTGTGACTTATAGTCCGGAAAATACGGTAGTCGTGCAGCTGATTTCACCCAGGCTCTCAAAGCTTCAGTCTTTTGGATGGCACTCTACCTATTGCAAATCTCACTTAAAACAAAGAACAAATCTACATCAGTAGAGTCATATTGTCTGTGATTGTGCTGCCCCATGTAGGATCATGCGTGAGCAGCCAAGTGTAGTTCTCAGTGCAGCTCACACCGTGGCTATCCGCATGTCCCCGTTTGTACGGCAGATGGATTTCGCCATTGACTGGATGGCTGTTGAAGCCGGACGGGCCCTGTACAGGTACCACTACTCTCACATGAAATGTTTTTTTATTCAGTTCATTGTAACATTTCCTTTAGCTGAAAACTTTCAGAGGTAATACTTCAAATACAACTTTGAATGAGAAATGTTGTTTGTATAATTGATTTAGATAATAAATCTTAATAAATATTATTTTCATATGTACTTTTAGCATGTAAAAAATTTTCTACAGTACACTAGTGTTCAAATGTTTGGTTTCGCAAAAAAAAAAAAAAAAATTCTAAAGTCTATGATGCTCACCAAGGCTGCATTTCTATAATACAAATACTTTAATATAGTAAAATTATAACATTTTAAAAAACTGTTTTCTATTTGTTAATTTATTCCTTATTACAAAGCTGTATTTTGAGCATCATTATTCCAGTCTTCAGTGATCTTTCAGAAATCATTCTAATATAATGATCAAATTTTTTGGGGGGTCAGGATTCTTTGATGAATAGAACAACAATTATTTGAAATCAAAATATTTTTGTAACAATGTAAAAATCTTTTGAATAAATGTCTTTCAAAAACTATTGTGACACCAAACAGTAGTGTACATGTTCAGTCAATATGCAAGTAATTAATATCATTAAATTTGTTGTGGTCCATAGGCAAGATGATCAGTCCGACTGTACCTATATTGTGCTGAATGGACGACTGCGTTCTGTCATCCGAAAAGCAAATGGGAAGAAGGAGCTTGTTGGAGAGTATGGCAGAGGAGATCTCATTGGAGTTGTGAGTTTAAAGCTCTGGAATGAAGGCCAAAGGGTCTAAACTAATCTAAACTGAATTAAGGATCGCTGAACTGTCTCTCTTTCTCTCAGGTGGAGGCTTTGACTCGACAGCCTCGTGCCACCACAGTCCATGCAGTCAGAGACACTGAGCTGGTGAAGCTTCCAGAAGGAACACTCAACAACATTAAGAGAAGATACCCGCAGGTGGTGACACGCTTGATCCATCTGCTGGGGCAGAAGATTCTGGGGAACCTCCAGCAGCCCCGTGGACCTTTCTCAAGTGTGTCCAAAAACCAAACATTAATCATTCACATCGCATTCAATGCTTCAGTAAAGTCCATCTTAGGAACCAAGAATAGGAAGCTGAGCTTTCTCTATGTGTTTAAACAAAGAAAGAGTAAAGAAATGAATCCTTTCTCTAGGCTCCGCTTTGGGTCTGCCAAGTGTAGCATCGAGTCCGGACGTCACTAACCCAGCTAGTAATCTCTCCACTGTGGCAGTGCTTCCTGTTTGTGATGATGTACCAATCAATGCCTTCAATTTGGAGCTCAGCCATGCCCTCAGCGCCATAGGTAAACTTAAGCAGTGATGGACTATTAAAGCCCATGATCTAGACCCATAATCTAACACACTTTCATCCTTCGATCAGGACCAACACTGCTGCTAACCAGTGACATCATCAGAGAGAGACTTGGAGCTTCTGCTTTGGACAGGTGGGCCTACGTTTGAGATCAGAACAACAATAATTAGTTATGGCATTCATTTTTAAAACTGCAATCTGAAACGCTTGTTTTCCTTTAGTATTCATGAGTACAGGTTATCAGGCTGGTTGGCTCAGCAGGAGGACATTAATCGTATAGTGCTGTATCAGACGGACAGTGGTATGACCCCATGGACTCAACGCTGTATACGACAAGCTGACTGTATCCTCATTGTGGGGCTTGGAGACCAGGAACCTGCACTTGGAGAGGTATTTGTTTCAGTCTAATGTTGTTTCTCTCCACACTCATGTGAAATGTGTGAGCTGGATTGCTGTGATTGAAGATCAGAGCTGGTATCCAAAATGTTGAAAGCTGAAACCCCACAGGGAAAGATTCAAACATTTTGACTTTTCGCCTTAAGCAAGGCACAACTTTATGTCAATGCATATGAATTGATTTTGAAATGTGGATTTTTTAATTACTTTAAATAATTGTAGAATTTGTTATATTTCAAGTAGCCTTTATGTACATATATTTAAAGTAGGATGATCATATGTGCCATTTATACAGGACACGTCCTGGATTTCTATACTGCCTAAAACATCCAGGTAGTTAGCCAAGTTGTTTGACCAACACATATTGTATGTAACTGACCAATTCCGTGAGATCTACAGAGAATGTGAGATCTACAGAGAATGTTCAATGCAAAAACGAAAAAAAAAAATAGCGAGAGCTCCTGGCAAGGACGCGTCCTGTAAAAATGGCCCGTATGGTCACCCTAATTTAAAGTGTTTACTTTCAAGTTGCTTGGTGCAATCAGGATCTTAAATAGTTTATTTTTGCACCTGATACGCATTAGAAGTATGTTCTTAATCCCGTGAATGCACTTAAAAAATACAGAAGCAAATCATTAAGTTGAATGGAGTTAAAATGAATCTCATTGTGAATCAGATTAGTGTTGGGCGATATGCTCAATTTATCCTATCGTAAGCCGGTGAGATCACCGATACATGATATTTTGGTGCTAATTTATTTAATTATTTATTCACTTAGTTTCAATGTGGGATAGAGAACCATCTCCAGCCAGCATAAGGTTAAAAGCAGCCTAATGTTTTTAATATGACATAATAACAAATGAACAGAAACATCTTAAGTTACTTATTATAATGTTTACAATTCCTCTGTTATTCAAAAAGCAGCTACAGTAAACAAGCAAAGAACATTTCATTACCAAAGAACATCATCACAAGCTCGGTCTAGTGTGAGTTTATGCACTTTTAAAAACACTCCCATTAAAAATCAGTGAATCTACACTGTATGATGAAGAAATCTCTTACACTTACATCTCACATACATATGAACTTTGTTGTATATGATGAGAGAATTTGCGCGAATTTCCATAAATCAAGAACTTCTCATTCTTGAATCAATTCACGGTCTATCCAAAGATTCACACCCCTAACTTCAGATGAAGCTGATCCAATCAGAATTCATGTTCTTACCTTCTCAGTTGGAGCAGATGCTGGAGAACACAGCAGTACGGGCCCTGAAGCAGTTAGTTCTGCTGCATCGTGAGGACGGGCCAGGTCCGTCGAGAACCGTTGAATGGCTGAACATGCGAAGCTGGTGCTCTGGACACCTTCACCTGAAGTGCCCTCGTAGAATTTTCTCACGAAGAAGCCCCTCCAAACTGGTAACATGTAGCTTTCTGTTGATTTAAAGAACAAAGATTGTTAATAACCCTTGTGTTTGATAAAGGATGTGGTTGTTGCCTTAAACAGCGAGAGGTATATGAAAAGGTTTTCGAGAAGACTGCAGACACACACAGTGATTTCTCACGGCTGGCTCGAGTACTCACAGGAAACAGCATAGCCCTAGTGCTGGGCGGAGGCGGAGCCAGGTTAGTCACTTCAAGCAGTCATAATACCAGAGATGGTCTTATTATTGGGAGATGATATGATCTGCAGCTCTACCTTAGTCTCCTTTCCTGCAGGATTGTGCATAACAAATTGAATGGTTTTTGCTAACCTTGGTGTTTTGCCAGTTTAAAGCCTTGGAAAGTGGCTTTTGTTTAACTACAGTTTAAAATCACACATTTTTTTTTTGCAATTCATTTATTTTCAGTTGTGTCTGTATTTTAGTCTTATTTATAATCTGTATTTTTTATTTTTTTTGCGTGTTTTAGTGCGCTTTTGTAATTATACATACCGTATTTTCCGGACTATAAGTCCCACTTTTTTCATAGTTTGGCTGGTCCTGCGACTTATAGTCAGGTGCGACTTATTTATCAAAATAAATTGACATGTACCAAGAGAAATTAACCAAGAGAAAACATTACCTTCTCCAGCCACGAGAGGGCGCTCTATGTTGCTCAGTGCTCCTGTAGTCTACACTGAAGACATAGAGCGCCCTCTCGCGGCTGTAGACGGTAATGTTTTCTCTTGGTTCTTGGTTTTAAATAAATGCGACTTATAGTCATGTGCGACTTATATATGTTTTTTTCCTCATCATGACATATTTTTGGACTGATGCGACTTATATTCAGGTGCGTCTTATAGTCCAAAAAATACGGTATATTACTACTGTTTGTTTTTAATGTTACTCTTTAGATTTAAAGTATTTTTATTCATTTTAGTTTTAGTTCAGATTTAGATTTTATTTATCCAGTTAGTAATTTTAGTGTTTTTTAACTTACTTCAGTAAGTTGCTAAGGCAAAATTTGTTTTGTATTATTATTATTATATATTTTTTTTAAGTTCTAGTTAAAAATAATAATCCTGGTCTTTGTAAATGGTCAACATGATGTTCAATCTTGCAGGGGCTGCTCTCATGTTGGTGTAATCAAAGCCATGGAGGAAGCAGGAATTCCCATCGACATAGTGGGAGGAACTTCCATTGGCTCATTCATTGGTGCTCTGTATGCAGAGGAGAGAAGTGCTGTTAGGGTCAAGCAGAGGGCAAGAGAGTGGTCCAAGGTAATGTGACTCTATCTGTTAACTGACACCTTTTAACCTTGCTTTGAGCAATCAGATAAGATAGAAGATGTTCAGTTATTAATCACTGAAATGTAATTTCCTATATCTGTTGCCTTCAGGCAATGAACTCTGTATTCAAAACAGTACTGGATCTTACTTATCCAATCACATCCATGTTTTCTGGCTCTGCCTTCAACACCAGCATCTCTAAAGTCTTTGAGGACAAACAAATCGAGGTAAGAAGTCACCAAAACTATTTTGGGGGAGCACTTATTTCAGAAATCTCACCTAGCGCTCCTGAAAGATGCATTTTATCAGTTTTAGTAGATCTATATTACTGCTTTTCAGTTTTCATAATAGCTAACGTAATTAGGAAGGATGATTATCATATGTATGACAACATTTTGTGTTTTTCTTGGTTTTATTTTTAGGACTTGTGGCTGCCATACTTTAACGTGACCACAGACATCACAGCTTCTTCTATGCGTGTTCATAAAGATGGTGAGTGATGATCGAACGTTGACCTCTTAATATGGGGTTCCTCAAGGTTTCATGTTAGGGGCATTTGACTTCTGGAATATACATATTTTAGGAGTTATTAATAATTAAATAATTTTGGTAAATGTCACTGTTAATGTCACTGATATAAAAATAACAACAACAAAAAAAGTTAACTGCTTTTATCATTTGAATGCTATTAAAATTAACCTTGTTTCTTAAATGATAGATATTTGGGACGTTATGTACTTTCTCAATTTGTAATGATCGAGAAAGACAAGCTAATGTTGCATGTGGGTTGTGCAATTTGCTTAATATAATGAAATAACTGATGGCTTCTGAGAGAGGTCTAGAAAATGCCCTATGTTAAAATGCCTGTTAACTCGCATTGAAATTGAGATATTACTGAAATTATGATTTTTTTTTTTAACTGTTTGTCATATGCATGAATACATTTTGGGATTTGACCAGTGGTATATCATGCATCCATGAATTCTGGGTTTGGTCCCCACATCCAGTTGAATGTATATCTGTTTCCTGATTCAAATAAGTTCATTCACACTGGCTAAATTAATTAATGATCACGTTAAAAGGTAAAAACACTGTCTACAGTTTAATGCTGAAAATTACTGTATTTGGGGGCCTTGTAATGGTCTTGTGTTCACCTGTGTATGCCCAGATGGATTATGGAATTGAATTTGCATGTCTCACTAACTGCAAGGACAAAGTTGGTCTCTGTTTTCTTTCCTACTGTTTCTCTCCCCTTTTTGTCAAAGTTTCTGTCTTCCTTCTGTCCTACCCTCTGTCCCTAACCTGCTTTTTGTGTCATAGAAAAGGCTTACCTCTCATTCGCTGTCGTCCTTTTCACAATCTTTATCTCACTATTTTCTTTATATATATTCTAAATTCCCATCATGTCAAGTATACATTATTAGTTGTGGTAGAAGGTAAACCCCTCTTAGTGGTGTCTGTAGGATCCAGAATGCATCAACCATTTGCTCCTCCCCCCTGCCCTCTTAATGCCGTTTCTTCTTCATTCTGCTGTTGCAGCATTGCTTATTCTCACACTGACTGCACAAATAAGACATAACAGGTCCAAAGTCTTTACTGCAACTTACAGTACACCTTCACTCAGCTGTGGATGTTGGTCAGGTTGTGCTAATGAGTTACCCAAGTACCCAAGAAACATTTTTTTTTTATTCTTTAAACAAAATAAGTTTGAAAGCGTTTTTAAATATATATATATATATATATATATATATATATATATAACATTCAACATTTATTTGCTGTCATGTGATCTTGTTGATATTATTTTGAATAATATTTAAAGCTGCGGTAGGGAACTTTTGACTCTCTAGCGGTTAATAAACAGAACTGCTTGCGTCTTGCGGAAGAACATCGTAGCCGGAACTACTTCTCTCTGTCTATGTCTATGAAGAATCACAATATTATATTTTAATCTGTGATTTTCATGCATGAAAAAAAAAATCTTAACTTATTGAAATTTCATAGTAAAATACATATTTTTTCCCCACAAGAAGCAAAAATCACACAGTTGTAGCTTTGTCAGAGAAGATGCTGTGTTCAACCTGCTCGTGCTCTTGTCATTATTGTTTGCTATAACACTTAACGGCCTGCAGATCTCTCAATCTCACCCTCTTTGGCCCTTGCACCTCTCCTCGCCTCTTTTCCTAATATATTTATTTGTCCATTTTGGCACGGCATAGACTGTCATCTCTAATAAATGCTGTTTAGATTCATATATTCAGCATTCATTCCCTCTTTGGCCAGGTAAACACGCTGTTAGAAGTGTTGATGGTATTTGACATTTAGAAATGAGAGCAACTACAATCAAGTTTTGTTTTTCTTGCTTATACTGAATGGAATAATGCCGTCTTATTAGCATAGGCAGATCTCGGCATGATGTCCTTGATACTGCGGTTTTGGGTCCCCGTCTCATTCTCACTCATCTGTTTCCTGTTGTTTACTGTCGTTCCCTGCTCTGTCTCTCTCCACGTCTTGTCCAGTTTTGATTTACTTTCCATCTTCATTTTGCCAGGCTGTGTTTGGCGCTATGTTAGAGCCAGTGCCTCCTATACCCCTTATCTGCCTCCTCTCTGCGACCCCAAGGACGGCCACCTCCTCGTGGATGGTTGCTATGTTAACAATGTCCCAGGTCAGGATTCTGCCCCCTTTACACCAAAGCCTTCTAGAAGCCTAAAGGAGGTTCATAAAAACCTGCTACACCAGTATCCCTGCGACAACCAACCACTCAGTTACCCTTTGCTTTCTATTGTCTCTTGTCCTGTTTAAAACTAATTAACCCCCTGCTTACATTGGGAACCCATGGCTTGGAAGGATTCCAGGATATCATTCAATGAGAGGAAGAATAGAGAAGGGAGACTGTGCTTTCAAAACCATGATAAACATTACATTTAGCTGAATCTGTTAAAAAACAACAACAAAATTATGTCCATAAATTATGTTTTACCCCCAACAACCCCCTCCCCCCCAAAAAAAGAAATTAGATTTTGCATAAATAAAATAAAACCTAGAAGGTTTATGGCATTTAAGCACAATTATTCCCCATTTTCTCATTACTGTATCCAGATGTAGATAATGTTTTATGTATAGAATTGTTTTTCATGCTTAACTGCCATGAGTGAGAACATTTTCTTATTGCATTTTCTTTTAGCAAAATATAATTTATTTTTTAGGGTGGCTAATGACTCAAGTCATGTTTTCCAGATTCAGCCATTTACCCACAGGGCAACTAGGTGCACAATTTACATACAGTTTTTCTATTCGCACCCATTCTTCCCTGTTTGGCTCTTTTGTAAAGGACATTTTATGCACGCATAGAGTCCAGTCCATTGATTTCAAATCATCCAATCCTCAGTTTACCTTTCCTTGTGCATTAGTATAGAATTTAGCTGATGTATGGTTACAAATGTGTGCATATACATTACATTATGTGCATTATTACATCTGCAGTATATGTAATGGTTATGGTAGTAACTTTGAGCTTTGTAACATGATGTTTATTTTAGTATTTTAAATTTGATTAATCAACAGTAGGCTTCTGGAAAATAAGGCATTGATTTTTTGCAGTTTTTTTTTTAAACAATTTTTTTTTATTGTTTAGCAGTCTAGTGTCAGTAGCTTTAGCAAACCATTGCATATGTTGATTTGCATGAAGCTACGACAATCACTGATGCCGTGATGTGACTTTCGGTTTCGATAAAGTAAATGAAGGCTGCTGATGCTTGATGCTTGTCAGGCTGATGTATATTTCCCACGCTCTTCTATCATGTTTACATCACATGCACTCTTCCTTTCTACCTTGAGCTTGGCTGTCACAAGCACATCATACAGTCTGTGTGCATGCTGTTGCATGTTTATATATTGTAGGCCATTATTCTACCTGTATGCAATATTTATAAGGATAAGGGTCACTGGGAGGTGTTGTTCTGGATCCTACAGCACAGTCAGCAACATAGGATAGCTCATTAAGAATGACACAAACCTTTCAACAGGCTCACAGTTCTCTTTATGGCACCATTTTTTGCTTTAATCAGTAACTCACCCCAAAATTTAAAATCTTTTATTATCCACTTTAATAAACATGAGGATAAGTAAACAAGAGTGTTGCAGTGGTGACATTTTTTTATAGGCCAGCCCACAAATTGGCATCACCACTGATCAGTCAACAACAACAACATGAAACAGGATTTTAGAATTTAGAATTTATAACATAATGCATTGCAGGTAGTGTGAGTTAAGTAATCAGATTACTGTTATCAAGTAACTAGTAAAGTAACGCATTAATTTAAAATGTACAAGAAAATATCTGTTACTTATTCAAATAAGCAATAAAAGTTTTTTTCCGATTTTATTCACAGACAGCTCCTCTGTCCCTGTGTCGACAGAAATCAGTGCAGAGGTGATTCCTTCAGCCTGAGGCTCATTCATTTCACTTTTGGTGTAAAAGAGCTTTTACAGTTGCTGAAAATACACCTCTTGTCATTAAGAAATTCAAAAGTCACATAATGCATTACTTTACATAAAAAGTAACTAAGTAATGTTACTTTGCTCACATTTTTGTGGAGTAATGTAATATTGTTATGCGTTACTTTTAATAGTAACGTTTCCCAACAGAGAAGATGGTATTACTAATGTATTTTATGTTGTAGAATAAAACATAAAATATATTGAGCTTGCGTTAACTTTAGTCCTTATTTCAGACATTTAACCAAAAACGTATATATATATTTATATAAACCGATATAAACACTTTAGAATAAGGTTCCATTAGTTAATATTAGTAAATGTATTAATTAACATGAACAAACAATGAACAATACATGAATTACTGTATTTATTCATCATTGTTAATGTTAGTTAATAAAAATAAAGTTATTCATTGTTAGTTCACACTGCATTAATTAATGTTAACAATAACAACTTTTGCTTTGAGTAATGCATTAGTAAATGTTGAAAATAACATTTAACTAAGATTGATAAATGCTGTAGAAGGATTGTTCTTGCTTAGTTCATGTTAACTAAAGTAGTTAACTTATTCTAAAGTGTTACCTATAAATCCCTTTGTCTTCAGGGACAAAATGCTGCTTCATTTTGGGGTTCCAGCCAACACTAATGCACCATACTTGCAGCACTCTATAATGACAGAATGAATTTTTGGGTGAACTATCCCTTTAAGAGTGCCACATGCTGAATGCACCTGCCTCTCTTGATTTTTTCTCTCTCCTTCCAACCCATGCCACTGTCACGCCTCTCCTGACACCTGCTGTTCGAGAGGAGTACTGCAGGCCAGGACAGGCTGGCAGTGCCCAATATGTTCACTGTTTTTCAACTCTGTCTCCTCTCTGCCTGAAAAACACATCATTACTGATTATATTAATAATGATGCATTTAAGTAAATGAACTGTAAGAATATTAGCACAATTTGTATCTTTTGCATAACAGAAAAGGGATCCATGCTAATTTGTAACTTTTTTTTTATTGAAAAAACAAAAAGAAAAACAAAAGGCCAGTGAGACAGGGTTGGAAGATAGGTCAGCCTTACCTCATGGGTGTTTACTCGACCTCTGTCAAGGTCAGGTTCACTGAATGAGGTAGGCCAAACTAAATCACGGCACACCGTCCTTGGGGTGACAGTCACTGTATGTCCCTGCTGGTCTGTGCGCTGCTAACCAAAATTGTGAGTTCAGGGTCATCTCCAAACGCTGCTGAGGCGTTAAACTGACATACTTTAGAGGTTATTAAGAGGTTATTGTCCCCTCCCGGTGTGGTAGGCTCCCTGTGGCGCTATGTCAGGGCGAGCATGACCCTTTCCGGGTACCTGCCACCCCTCTGCGACCCTAAAGATGGAAACCTGCTCATGGATGGAGGATACATCAACAACCTGCCAGGCAAGTACGGCCCAGAGCAACTCCTCAGAGAGAGGGCCGCTGGGGCCCAAACACAATCTGGTTTGGTCAATCACTTAATTTTTTGTTTTAAGGAGCTACATTGCTCTGAGTAAGTATTCTGTGATTTTCTTCATCATTTTGAGGGTAGAATGAGTGGTTTCGCTTTATCCATTTGAACTCAGAATGTGTGTCTATTTTAATGTTAGTTAGTCAATTTGGTATCTTGGAGAGTGTTCCAGCAGATTTTAAATGAATTTCAAACGTTCACTCATTTCTGGTGTCTATTAGATCAGTTTATGATTTGTTCAGAGACAAATGGATAAAGTTCTGCAGGGATTGGGTGGTGTGGACAAAGATGCTCAGTTGTTTGACATCTCGTCATAACCAGCTTCTTAAAACATGACATTTTTATCAGACTGTAAATTTCAATCTCTGCAAGCTGCTGTCTGGTGTATACGATAAGTATTAAATTGTGGCTATAAATATGTTGTATCTCTTCTTTACAATATAGGAAAGTGTGATTTAATGTAGTCAAATTGTAAATGGACTAGTTTCCAAAATATAATAAGAAAATCAACCAAAAAACAAATCACCAGACAGCAATAGCATAATGTCACTCAGTTTGCAGTGCAACATATATTGGGCAGAAATATATGGTTCAGATGTTGCATTTCAACTGGGAACATCTTCATTTTGGGGAAAAAGACAAGATTTTGCATTTGACGTCACATTGTGTGTTATAATTCGGTTTAATATAATTTAATTAATTAGTTCATCAAGCAGTTTGCACTGCTTTAGACACAATTATGCATTGAGTCATCTGTGTTATTGCCACTAGAGCTGGGTAGATTACTTACAAATTGTAGTCTGTTACTGATTTCAAATCACATGACAAAAATTGTAGTTAGTAACGTTATAGGTAATGCAGAATATGTGCTTTTTAAGCACTAATAAACAGCCAATATGTTAATAATAGGCATGCTAATAAGCAACTAGTTCATAGTAAGAATTGGTCCTTAAACTAAAGTGTTACCATTTAGGTCAAGAGTTTCAGATGATCAAAAGGATTGGGGATGACTGCATAACATATAAATTAGAAATAAAAAACAATTTTAATGTGTTTGAAAGACAAAAGCCTCACAAATTACTTATCAATACATTGCAAGTATTTCTAAATGTAATTTTATATAATTACAATTACTCATTTTTTGGAATCTGATTACATAATCAGGATTACTACCCAGCTCTGGTTATTGCCTGTAAAGCAGATTGGAGGTTAAAATAGTTCTTGACTCCGTTTCATTTTCTTTCTTTTTTATCGTAATGCATACATTTTTAAGCCTAGATTGTTAGGTTTTAATTGCGTCTTGTCTCGTCATCCTTGAATATCACTGTCTTTTTCCATCCTTTATTACTGATCACCTGCAGGGCTGTTTTAACACAATTCTCAGCAAATGTTTTAAAAATCGTAAAATGTTCATTCTTGCTTTTAAAAGTTGATGTTTATTTGATTCTATTACTGATGAAAATGGCAGCTTTCCAAGTGAGGGATTTGGTTAAACAGCGTTGATTGGTGATCAGTTATTAATTGGAGAGTTTAGTCTGAAATATTAACGATACTTTGATTCTTCCTGCTGCCTTGTGGATGTCTGTCTTTGTGTACGTGTGCGTTTGTTTGCGTTCAACTGGCACTGTTAACGCCCTGCAGCGGACATAGCTCGTAATATGGGCACAAAAACAGTCATCGCCATCGATGTGGGTAGCCAGGATGAGACTGATCTCTGTAACTACGGTGACAGTCTTTCTGGCTGGTGGCTGCTATGGAAACGAATCAACCCGTGGGCAGAGAAAGTGAAGGTGAGTCAATGTTGTGGGATATTAGAGCACTTCTTGTGGAGCCAATGCTGCCGTTTCAATTTGAGACGCTCTAATGGAATTAAAATCTTCAGGAGACATTTTGGACTTGTACAGTCTATGAAATTGATTGTGCTAGTTGTGCAATAATGGTTTAAAAACATCCTGTATCTCTCAGGTGCCTGACATGGCTGAAATCCAGTCCCGTTTGGCCTATGTATCTTGTGTACGACAGCTGGAACTTGTCAAGAAGAGCGCATACTGCGAGTACATTCGGCCACCCATCGACCGCTTTAAGACCATGGACTTTGGGAAATTTGATGAAATCTATGTGAGATTAAAAGCCCACATCTGCAGTTGACACATTAATCTATGTAGTTCTGATACTATAAAATGAAAATCAGTATAGTATTTATTATAGTGTACATAAAGCAATTCTTCCTGATGGTAAATGACCTCTCAAAGTTGTTCTGTTTTCTCTAAGGATGTGGGTTATCAATATGGTAAACTATTGTTTACTGAGTGGGCTCGTGGGGACATTATAGAAAATCTGCTGAAAGACCATCGCTCAGCGGACTACAATGACAGCAAGAAGACTGATGTGAGTTTAATATCTCATTAAAACGCCACTATTCTATCTCCCTTTTGACGATGAGTATTAGAATCCTTTGATAAATAGAAAGCTCACAAAAAACAGTAATTGAAATATTGAAATATAAATGTCTTTTACTGTCACTTTTGATCAATTGAATGCATCCTTACTGAATAAAAGCATTATTCTTTATTTCAAAACAAAATTTTACCCCTACATTTTTTGATTAATGAATTTCGAGTCTTATTTTTTTTTCTTCATTAAATTGCGTATTAAATTTCAATCGTCTGTTAATTTCGTTCTGTAGTGATTGTGTTTTCTTGCTATTCGTTTCAGTCGTGCACGTGTCCTAGTGCAGACTTCACTGATCTAGCTGAGATTGTGTCCAGGATTGAGCCGGTGCAGAGCTACTTAGCAGCTGATGGTCAGTTACTCAAAAGACTAAAAATTCTTCTTTGCTAATTTATCCCAATGTATTTATTTGAATTGAAAATTTATGACAGAATTAACAAGGTATTTCAAATTACAACATCGGCCAGCAGAGTTGGTATTATATCATGTTCTTGTGCTTAACTGATGTTTATGTGTCTAGCAGAGGAGTCTGACTATGCGACGGAGTATGAGGAGGACGGGATGGACACAGTGAGAGAGGAGGAGGGTGAGGAAGAGGAAGAGGAGGAGACCGAAGACCCTGAGGACCAGTCTCCTGGAGAATGGGGACCAAATGGGATCTTCACATCAGTAAGTGTACACACACACACTTTGAAGTGAAGTTAAGCGAAATTAAAATCAGGTGATTTAAAAAAACGAAATAATTTTTGTAGGATGAAGAGAAGACCGTCCGTCAGAGGAAGAACATCACCAGGGACCCCAACTTGGACTTCTCTGGAGTGTCAGATTGCTGAAAAGGGAGTAATGCAGGGTCAAAGGGCACTGGAAAGAGAAGCAGAGTCCCATCAGGGACTCATGAGTATAAAGACAAATACAGAAGAAAAGACTTCTGAATTAATAAGATTGTTGGAAAGTCACCAAAGATATTGTGATTAAGACCCTGTTAACACTACATTACCCACGACTTGTCACCAAAACTGTGACTCTGTTAGGTCTTTGGGATTTTTTTTTTTTTTTTTTGCTCAAGACTTTACAAAAACAGGGTCCAAAGACTACAGGGACCCACCAAGGCAGAGGAACAACTCCTTTTGAGATGTTTTGGGTGTTTCATGGGAAAATATGTCTACAGTAGCGGCCAGTTTACCACTATCCTTCAGTTCTGGTTTTCCTGTCTGTTTCCAGACGATACCAGTTCAGTAGAGATGGTGTGTGGTGTGTCTGGTTTGTGATCTTATTTTTTTGTTTTATTTTTTGTGAAAATGTGTGTGTGTGTGTGTACGGCCACAACCTAAACATGCATTGGCAACTCCTCTCATAAGATGCCTTCTAGACTGAAAATGGCTTCCCAAGATGCATTGAGAAAAGACTGTATAGGTTTAGAAAGACTTCAAGAGGAAGTGATGTAATGGTTAGATTGTGATTTGATGTAAGGTTGCAATGCTTGCTCCTTATTAGGAAAAAATCACTGTAGATTTTTAGAAACACTGTTCCTGATATCTAGGGCCCTATTTTAACGATCTGAAACGCAAGTGTCAAAGCGTGAAGCGCAAGTAAGTTTGTGGGCGGGTCTCGCCGCTGTTGCTATTTTCCCGGCGGGATAAATGGCTCTTGCGCCCGGCGCAAATCTAAAATGGGTTGGTCTGAAGTAGCTTCATTATTCATAGGTGTGGTTTGGGCGTAACGTGTAAAAAACCAATCAGAGCGTCATCCAACATTCCCTTTAAAAGCAGGTGCGCAAGTTCCATTATGGATTGCTATTATTATGGCGTATTTACCAGGCGCACGCCAGGAGCGGTTCACAGCCGAGGAGACTGATGTTCTTGTAAGAGCAGTGAAAGACAGAGAAGTTGTGTTGTATGGGGATGGGAGAAACCCCCAAAAAATTTTTTTGGGGTAACAATTTATGATTTGCAAAAATAACTGTTGCATCTGTGTAGATTACATGAGCAAAGTGTATGCGCGTTGTGCACACTATACATTATGGTCAAGCATGTGCCCTTAAAATAGCATAATGAACAACGCGCAACGCGCCACTGACTTTAGACTAGGTTTTTTTCTGGTCAGTGGCGCAATTGTTTAATGGAACAGCAAAATAGCACCAGGGATTGTTTGCGCCGGAACAGCCCAGGGAGCGCAAGTTCATTCACTAGTTTAGCGACGTGCTTCTGTGGAGGGAAAAGCGCGCTTTGCGCGGGTGCAAAATAGGAATGACACATGCGTCGGTGTACAAAGTCAGTTGCGCTGGGTGCAAGATAGGGCCCCTAATATTATTTTAAAGAGGGTCAACAGAGTGGAAAGCTATGTAGGTGGTCAAATGTGGGATAAAGTATAATAGGAAAGATCTCAGTGGGACTAAAAAAATTGGATGCCCAAATAATGTAGAGTAGTAGTAAGGTAGAGAGCAAGGCAGTGAGAGTTGTAGGAAGGAAGTGGATCGTGGGTATGAGTGAGGAATTGGGTTTGATATTAAGAGAAAGTGGATATGTTAGAGAGCGAGAGTGTTAAGGATTGTGAGGAAGTGAAGAGTGGTAGAGAATGAAGAAGTGAGAGCAGCAGAGAGTTAGGAAGTGAATGCGGCAGAAATAGGGGGAGTGATTGCGGTAATGAGCGAGAAAATGATTGCGGTAAAGAGTGAGTAAGTGAGAGCTATAGGGAAGGATGTGGGTCATAGGTGTGAGTGAGGAAGTGGATGGAATAGAGTCAGGAAGTAGATGTGGTAGAGAGCAAGAGCAATAAGGAGTGTGAGGAAGTGAGCAGGGTAGAGAACAAGGAAGTGAGAGCAGTAGAGTAAGGTAGTGATTGTGTGGTAGTAAGTGAGAAAATGATTGTGCTATTAAGTGAGAAAATGATTGCGAAGTGTGCAAGAAAATTATTGCACTATTGAGCGAGAAAATGATTGGGGTAGAGAGCGAAAGAATGATTGCGGTAGTGAGTGAGAATATATTTGCGGAAGAGAACGAGAAAATGATTGCACTATTGAGCGAGAAAATTATTGTGGTAGAGAGCGAAAGAATGTTTGCTGTAGTGAGTGAGAAAATAATTGCAGATGAGAACGAGAAAATGATTGCACTAATGAGTGAGAAAATTATTGTGGTAGAGACCGAGAAAATTATTGTGGAAGAATAATTGTGGTAGTGAGCGATTAAAATGTTTGAGCTAGAGAGCTATACAGTTATTGCGGTAGTGAACAAGAAAGGATTGCGGTAAAGAGCAAGAAAATGACTCCTGTAGAGATTGAGGAAGTGAGTGTAATAAAGAGTCAGGAAGTGGATACGGTAGAGAACAAAAGCGGTAAAGAGTGTGAGGAAGTGAAGAGCGGTAGTGATAGTGGAAATGGTCATGGTAATGAGTGAGGAAGTGAGACCGGCAGAAAGTGAAAAATGAGTGACAAGAGTGAGGAAAGGGAATGCAGAAGGCTTTTATGAGGAGTATTGTTAATGCCAAAAATATCTTGTGTGGAATTGGATGCAAGTTTTGCCTGTGTGTGTTTTCAACCTTTTAGAAATACAGAACTACTTGTGCTTCAGGTAGACGAGGTGGATGCCTTATTTTGTTTTTGCACATTCACAAAGCAAAAAAAAAAAAAAAAAAAATAGATAAACAAAAACACATGTAATATAATCCCATGAAGATGTGGGGAGTTTAAATTGTTATATTTCTGAACGAGTGCCAGGTATGCAGTGTCCAGTACTGGAGCAGATCATTGCACTCCAAAGCAAATGTCATCCTTCCCATATTCACCAACCTAAAAACTGTCCGTAATAAATGTATATTATCTCTGAAACCTCACTGAGATGTACAAAAGTCCTCAACCCTTGATGATTTTGCTTTTTTTCAGTCTTTTATGCTGAGACGGTTTGTTTTATATGTTCATGAGAATTGAAAGGATTGCCAACTACTATTTAATTTATTTGTTTAACCACTGGCTTTTTAAATAGCTTTTAAAAACACTTTAGAGATTGTATAGAATAACAGTAAGCGGTTTCTTATTTTGCTCGATTAGCATTTTTGCACTGATGATAATGAAGAAAAAATGATGTTGAATGTCTAATGTAATGTTGAACTGTCTAATATAAAAGGTGGCTGAGGTACAGACGGGTCATGTGTGTATGACCATTTGAAGCCTCAGAAATAAATGTTGGATAATGAATAATAAAATCCTATTTAATGCCATGCTGACTAAATCGCTTTTTGAAATAAGGTATTATGTTCCCAAGTGATTATTTATGACTTTTGAAATGTAAAGCAACTTTATCTGTGGCCTAAGATCCTATTCTACTACATTCTATGTCAATATACAGATAATTGTAGATTTAAAATGGATAGGTTTATTCACATCAACACACCTGACGAAGGGAATGGGTCATCATTCACAATCGCTAGCAACCCATTTTGGCAGAAAGCTCATTACAGGTTTGATTGTAGTACCTACATAATAATAATAATAATAATAATAATAATAATAATAAAAATACACACAAACACTTTTTTTGTATTTTATTTGTTTTAAGTTTTTGAAAGTTAAAATTTTTTCCCAAAAGAAAAAAAAATCCTGAGGTATTCACAATATAATGGCATTTCTTTCTTTTGAAATGAGGAAACAACAAATAAAGTGGGGAAGGGGGGACATCAAACTGATAAAACTGTGATGGCTGTCTTTCAATACAATACAACAGATTGGGATACTTCTGCTCCACATATAATATTTGTAAGATGGTACCCCAAAAAAGCTAAATAAATAGAAGTATATATATAATAAAAAAAATTAGCCAAAGACAAGCTACATTATTTGTGCCTGGCTGTTGTAGTTGTCTTATTTTTAACATACCACATCAAATATCTTAGATTCAATCAAAGTAATCCCAAAAAGTTAGCAAAAATGTTGCATCATATCTATATTCATCATATCTATATATGACAATAAATGCTTTGAATCCTATTCTATAACGTTCATATATCCAAATACCGGAGAACATATAAGGTTGTCTAAATTTGTTGGCACAAAGAATTTCAAATTTTTGCAATATATTTTTCAAGCTGTTGAAATATGCCAACAAATGGTTCTTTTTGATTTGAACAGCATGTCAAAGGCCGCATCAAACAGAATTAGTAGGTTTAAACATTTCTAATCGCCATCTATCAGTTAAATAGAATCTGGTGAACTACATGGATTTAATAATAACAAAATCCTCCAGTGCAACAGCAGCTAAAAATGGTGAGATTTCAACATAACACATTGTAACCATACAGCAAATCAGGGCTCTAATAACAGCTCTGAAAAAAAAAAAAGATTAAAATAAAAAGAACAATAAATGATTGCTTTGCTTCAACAGAAAAAGACACACCTTTGATGCAACATTCACCAGAAACATAACATTTTGAAACAACTCACAATATGTCCCACTTTTCTCTAAATTTGGTGTGATCTTAACCCTGAAGATAATAGTGATAACAGCTGTAATAAGAGCAAACAAAATGGTATTTGTATTCAAAGTTGAAATAAATGGTTACAAAGGACCAAAATGCATAGACCAAAATAACAGACATTTGGTTTTCTAACATCTGAAGACACAAGGTCTTGCAAAAACCTCTTTCAGCACTCATTCATGGATCATTAGAACACAAAGACAACAAAAGGTCAAGAATCGATACAAATGATACAACGTCATTAACAAGATCAGCTTGAAATCAGCCAACAATGATAAAAGTAAAAATTCTATAATCAGTATTAAGATCAAAAAGTCAGACGTAAAAAGGCAAAAGTGTGTCTTTTTCTAAAAACACAACATTTGGAAAAAGGTACAGTATTATACTGTATACTATATATATATATAGATAAAACATTTATGAGTCGCCTCCCCCTCCAACCCAAAACAAAATGTAAAATCAATGGCAGTTACTTCAGAGATCATAACATGCAATTGATATACTAACAGCACTGAACAAACTATTTCTCCAAACTACCATCCGTCGAATCTGACCCCAAACACATCCCACCCACCCCATCCCATACAATCCTTAAATATGTCAGCTCATACAACAGAAAACACTCTCTATTGATCATTAATTCTGTCTCCATGTTAGCTGTGGATGTGATATTCACTCGCTTGTCATGGAGACTCCAGTAGTTGTGCGTGCGTGTGTGTGTGTGTGTATACAGGAAGTTACAGGGAAAAATGCAAACGGACTTAATTTGAGTGACTGCATAGTGAGTATTTGGTTTAATTACAGATGGGACATCATGATAATTTAACAAAATAATAACAATAACAATTTTAAAAAGTAATAGACTCAAACATCATGATGGCGAAGTACACGTCTGAGCACACACTCCAAAAATCCCAGTGATGCTGCCACACACACACACACTCATATAAACAATAACTAATGTAACAGCAGCACGCACTGGTTTAGTTAACAACATTTGGTGTTCAGGACGTGTACGACTACCGTCGGCAGAAATGGGTTTAATATCTCTGTCATTCACAGAAACACCTATTTCAGATCATCAAAACACACACATATATAAACAACTGATGCTTTAATTTCAGAAAGCAAATAAAAAAAATAAAATCACAAATTAAAATAGTGCCAGAAAACAGTGAATGGAAGTACACTTTAAACCAAGCATAAACCATATAGATTAGCATCTCGGATCATATTTCCAGAGGCGCGTGTGTGTGACCAAAATAAAACCTCAACAGTGAAGGGTGACCCGCTACTGTCTCACAGGAAATTACATTCATGAAGCTGTATGTCCCTCATCCGAGGTCCTCAGAATAACGCCACTGGTTTGAATGAGTTTTATTGATGACACCTTTGGTGTGTAATGCTGCGGTCATATCTATAAGGTCTACTGAGAGAATGACGGACAGACAGACAGACAGGTACCACAGTATCCGTGATGAACATCAACCAAACAGGAAATCAGTGTTAAGTTGATGTTGAGAGTCCTGTTAGACTCCAAATTCTATTTGCCATCTATAAGGAGTGAAGAAACTATTGGGAGGTAACCAGTTACAGATCATTGCTATAGTATATAGTGTTGGAAAAAACAAAGCATTTGACGTTTTCTGATCTTTTGACTGATTTGTCAATCTGATTCAATGTAAAACAGACTTTAAAAAATTGCACTAAAATATACAGAATTCCTTGACTAAAAATGTGTTTAATTAACACATTAGCATAAAACATTTAAAGAACTCATGAATTCATCCACCGCAGGACGGACACAGGAGGACAATTACAAACATATCTGCCTGCGTGACCCACAGCTAACGGTGCGACGAAGAAAATCTAGCTCAAATATATATATAAACATTACCAGCTGGTGTCTGTTATTTTGTTCAAATAACTTGAAGTCATTCTTATTAGTACAGTGAATGGTGATGTTTGTGAGAGTTGGCATAGTGGCGCAGTTTCAAAAGCAAACTATTCTGATATAAATATAGATATAGGTCTATATATTTACTTCGTTACCTTGCTTGCTTTCTCTTTTCCTTTTAAAGGATCACAACAATGCATTTGGTAAATGTGTAGACATTGCAGTGTTTTATGCATTTGGTTCAGAAAAAGAAAAAAAAAAAAATCAAGAAAAAAAGATTTTCCTTTGGGGAATATAATCGTCGACAGCAGCATCTAAAGTAAACAGTAGCAGCAAGATAATAAATAAATAATAGTAATAACAAACAAAGTTTCGAGGATAATGAAAAACGACATAACCCTAAAAAAAATAAAAATTGGTACATTGGTTTAAAACGATTGAAAGCTTTTATGCAACGTCCAGCTAGCGATCTAGAAAACAACCAACACCTCTCTAAACATCTATAAGACTTCACTGGAGACTTTCTTTAATACTTTCTATATGCTTTTCTCTTATTTTCCTCTGCTACGTTCATTGCTCTTTCTTCAGTCCCTTATACAACACCATACTTCCTGTCTCAACATACAGTTACCATCTAAATCTCTCTTTGTGGATTCGTTTAGTCATATTTTCTTACTTCTCGCACAGTTTCTCACTCAGTTTAGCAGTGATTTGGCTTTTTAAAGCAGTGAATCTCAAACTCTACAGCTTTGGTTGTGAAAGTCACTGAACATCTTCAGCACGACCCACGAGCAGGAGTTGAAATCCTCTGAGAACAACAGAAAGGAAAAAAAAAACGGTGTCAAAAAAACTAAACTTTGGTTTGCAGGAACTCAAATGCTCATGGGAAAATGAGAACAGTGAAGAGAATGAAGTGATGAACGGTTGTCTGGGTAGATGAGTCGGGTGAATCAGAGCAGAAATGTTCCACTCACAAAACGAGCTGTTTTTTATGTTTCTTGTGGAGGAAACGCTCCGCTCTCACTGCACAAACTCCAACTCCCCGCTTGTCTCTCAACACCACTCTGAGTGACTATGACAACATCTCTCATCTTTGCTTTTGGTGACTTGACTGGTGTCTTCCTCGCACTCAAAGACTGAAACATACAGCTAAATCTTGTTAATATACCCATTTCTAACACTGGTCTTCCTGAGATGTGCACTGTGTACAACTTTACATATTCTGTGCTAATTTTTTTGTGTTTTATTTAGTGATAGACCGATACAGAATTCAATATTTGGCCATTTGGAGATTATCGTTATTGGCCGATGAACAGAATTGTTTCAAGATATCGTCATCGGTCAATGTAAGTCTGTAATTTCTGAATGACTAGCATAACGGATTTACACTAAGACCGATGACATTATAACAACATTTTCACACAGGTTTTCCTGAACATTTCCTCGATCTGCCATCGGTCAAAGCAGCTTGACACCTTTGGTTTAACCAATGTCACTAAGCCATCTTTTCAGAAAAACAAAAATGGGTCATTTATAGTTGTTTCTACATATTAAATTGGGATACACACTTCATCTTATCGGTCAACCACTAGTTTTATCTTAATATACAACCTTCTCTCTTAGCCAGTATATCTACTTCAATACATGAAATTCCAGACCAAACTAGTTATAACAATCTAAACACCAAGGATTAGAAGCTTTACGACTAAGAATCACTAATGTTACAATGACTGAAATATCTGCTGATGCTTGCTAGCAAAAGAACGCTTCTATAAAACATAGTTTTTGATATATCACACTGCTATTATCTTGCTAATTGCTATTTTCTTAGATTCGCCTAATGGCTTAAACCGTACAAGGAAGTGAAGAGCTAGGACTGATGAATGAATAACACACACACTCGCACACCATTGCACAGTGTTGTTCGACTACTCTGTTCAGTCCCTGAGTAAGGGGCTACGGAGGACTTCATGACATGTGGATTTGGATTTTGAAGTGAATGGACTGTACGCTTAGTCTTGCGGCTAACCTTTATATGGCGGTCAGTGATTTGGTGAAACAGTGTGTTGCTGTGTGTGCGCGTGTGTCACAGTGACCGTGTTAGACTGCAACCTGTAATGGTCCATCCTGTTCGATGGGTGGATGAGTAGGACAAAAATATTTCAGATTTACATCAAACCTGCCCAGGATTGTCTGTCGATCAGTCAAACTCCCAAATGAACATTCTCTCTTTTGTTTCAGCCATCGCTCAAACAGTCCATTTCCACTCCATCCTGTCTTTCTCGTTTACATAATTTATATTTCAAACCTGTCCATCTGTGTCTCTAAATCAACCTTTCACAATCGCATCAATCTTTCTCTCCCACCATCCCTCTGTTTCTCTCATTCTCCACCTGGCTACCTGCTGAAGAGAGAGTGGAGCTGGTGATGGTTGAAGCACTGGCTGCTGCGAGGAGACTCTGTGCGCTCCATCACCGTCTGGAACCAGCCCGCCACGTCTACTTCTGACACCTCGTAACGACGGATAAAATTGTGTTCCTATGAAAAAAAAAAGAGAGGCATAAGAGCAATAATCATAACAGGCTATACAAGATGTTTGATGTTAAAGGGATAGTTCAAACCCTAAGACCTTCGTTTATCTTCGGAACACAATTTAAGCTAATTTTGATGAATTCCGAGAGCTTTCTGAGCCTCCCATTGACAGCAAGGGTCCCTTCACGATCAACGTCCAGAAATGTACTAAAGTATGTAAGGTAACGCATGTATGCGGATATGTAGTTTACATTGTTTATGCTTTCATCTGAACGTAAACAATGTATCCGCATAAGTTGTTCACGTATGTTGATACTCTCCGAAATGGCTACACAGAGTAGACGAATTGTTGAATAAAGTTATTATCTTTGTTTTCTTTGTACACAAAAAGTATTATCGTAGCTTTGTAAAATTACCGTTGAACCCATGATGTCACATGGATTATTTTAACGATGTCCTTGCTACATTTCTGGACCTTGCTTTAGGATCCTTGCGGTCTATGGAAGGCTCAGAGCGCTATCAGTTTTTATAAAAAATATATTGTGTTCTGAAGATGAATGAAGGCCTTACAGGTTTGGAACGACATGAGGGCGAGTAATTAAATGACAATTTTAATTTTTGGTGCATGGTAGATCGAGACTTACAAGCAGCTTGTGGTATTTTGGCCTTTTTCTGTGATCCTTTGTGAGGCTGTGGAGACAGAGAACTCACATATAAACACAATAGACCGATACTGGTGCTTAAATTGAAAGTTTATGTAAATTCATGTGAGCATACCAGTCTTTGACGAAGGACTGAAAGTCAGGGGAAAAGCCCATGCTGAGAGGAAGGACCGGCGGGTCCTCTTGCAGAACTTTGGTAAGGACCTCAAAGTCTGTCTTACAGTTCTTGTAAGGAAACTGTCCCGTGGCTAGCTCCACCTACAGGTGAGGAGGAATAATTACCTACAGTTGCACAAGTAGATTGTAGCAGTGTAATGATACACGTTTTCACAGGTCAAAATCCAAATGGACTTGGCAAAGGGAGCGACGTAATCTTCAGATAGGATGTTCCCGTGACAATGGATGTTCGCTGACGTACACCAGCATAAAAAAATATACATTTTATATTTTTAAAGGTTTTATATATATTCGTTTTCATATATAGCATATTTAAAAACATTTTAAAATATAAAATGTATGTTTATTTGAAACAGTTATGCTAACAACAATAAAAAGACATGTCAGTAAAACAGCTAAATTAGCTAATCTAAGCTACGAATACGTGTACCGCACATCTAGTAGATTGTATTTTAAAATACAGCTCTTTACTTGCATTTAAACTACTGTACAAAAGTTTGGAGTCTGTATGATTTAAAAAATAAAAATTTCAAAGAAGTGTATTGTGCTCATCAAGGCTGAATTTATTTAATCAAAATTAAAGTAAAACCAGAAATATTGCTAAATAAAACTTCAATTTAAAATAACTGATTGCAGAGCAGAATTGTTTTTATTCCTAGCTGGATAAAAGTATTAATTTCTTTCGTGATCTCAATCTTTTGATAAAAATTAAATAAGAATCATCATAATTAATTATAACACCACCTACACAAATCCAACTGTTGGTCAGCAAAGTAATCCAAGTAGAAAGGTGGTGGTTCATCAAAATGTAGGAAGAACTCACCAGAGAAATGCCGAGACTCCAGACGTCAGCTCTGATGTCATAGTCTGGCTTACTGGGGTCTGGAGGGTCTATTCTCTCAGGCTAGAAAAAAAACATATGCACGGTGCATAATATTTCACTTATATTATACTTATTATACTTATAATATTTTCACATTTATTTATTTTACATTTTTCAAAATCCTGAAACTGTATGAAACTCAAACTCTGGGACCATGTGCTTACCGCCATGTAGGCAGCACATCCGGCGCTGCGAGTCTTGGCCTTAGAATCTACCAGTCGGCCACTAATGCCAAAATCACACAGTTTGATCTGCCCTTTGGCATCCAACAGGATATTAGATGGCTTTACGTCTCGGTGAATGACACCATGTTTCTCTTTTAGATAAAGCAGAGCCTTTACGATCTACATACAAAAAGAAGAAGAGCAAGATAAAAAGAGATCTGAGAGGTTAAACTTGGAAACAGACCAATATCTAACGAATAATAGATACTATTCTGAATCAGGTGAATTTTAAGGAAGTCTTACAGCCACGGTCATCTTTCCCAGAATGGCCTCTGGTATTGGCCCCTGGATCCGCTTCTTCAGCTTCTCTGCGCACGTCCCCATTAGTTCCATGGCGATAAACACATCAGTCTACAGAAGAAGAGAGACACCATTGAATAATTCAGCATAAAGCAGTGGTATTCAATTCAAGTTCAAAAGTTCCAATCTGTAAATTTCTTTGCAAGCAGTTTTCATTTTTATTTTAGTACTTTGAGGGCCAGTTTTACCGAACAGGGGAAATTAGCGTGAAAGCGCAATTTCAAAACAGCGCACATGGGAAGGGAAATTTATGTATGTAATTTGCTAACAATGGACAATTTAAAGAACACAGACGCAACATTTCATTTACAGTTCAAACTAGGGCTGCACGATATTGGGAAAAATGTACATTGCGATATTTTATTTTTCTGCGATATATATTGCGATATGAAATAAAAAAAAAAATTCTTACAAACAAAAATGGGGTGAGCACACTTACATTCTCATTTTAAATTATTTAAACATCGACACCATTGTGTCAATTGATTAATAAGTGCGAGGGAGATAGAGCAAGACAGTGCTCGTGTTGTTTGAAGAAATTGAGCATGCGGCCGGGGCTATCTTTCCGTGCGTGCTCTCTCTCTCAGGCCGGTGACAGGTGCAATATAAATAGGCGTCGGCTCTATTTCTAGCATGCACGTGCACGTCTCACGCAGGCAGTCTGCAAGCTCTAACCTGTTAACATGGGAGCCGTATTAAAAACGGACACGCCACGCAGCTGAGACGCTTGCGCCACGCATCTAGTGTGTCGACGGCCGCGCGCTCGCGCTCTCTCTCTCTCGCGCGCGCTCTTTGGCCCATACAGTTAATGAATAACGGATCAACTACGGCAGCCTACATCGCATATCCTGCGATGTGACTATCGTGGATTTGTACATCGCGATATCGATGCTTAAACAACACATTGTGCAGCCCTAGTTCAAACTATGCAATATACCAAGCACAGTGCAATTTAGCTTAGTCATAAATAAAGAATAAAGAAATAAAGAAGCCACAGTACGTTTTGAATCTAATTATTCACTGGTAGGTCTTTCACTTGGGGAGGGGAGGAATCCAAAGCACATCAACTGGTCACTGGAGTTCCTCAGGGATCGGTTCTTGGACCCCTCCCCTTCTCCATATATACTACATCACTGGGTCCCATCATCACATGGCTTCTCCTACCATTGCTATGTGGATGACACACAGCTCTATCTCTCATTTTAACCAGCTGATCCAACGGTACCTGCATGGATCTCATGCTGCCTGACGGACATCTCGGCCTGGATGAAAAAACATCACCTACAGCAAAACTGAGCTTCTTGTCTTCCCTGCCACTCCAACTCTATAGCATGATTTCACCATCCAGCTAGGTTCTTCTACAATTACCCCATCAACTTCCGTCAGAAATTTTGGTGTAATCTTTGATGACCAGCTGACCTTTAAAGGCCACATTGCAAAGACTGCTTGATCTTGCAGGTTTGCATTGTACAACATCAGAAAGACCAGGCCTTTTCGTACAGAGCATGCTGCACAACTTCCTGTCCAAGCCCTTGTCATTTCTAGGCTGGTATACTGCAATGCTCTTCTGGCTGGACTTCCATCAAGCAAAATCAAACCTCTACAAATGATTCAGAATGCAGTGGCATGACTGGTCTTCAACGATCCCAAAAGAGGCCATGTTACACCTCTCTTTATCTCCTTGCACTGGCTACCAGTTGCGGCTTGATCAAGACAATGATGCTTGCATATCGAACAGCCACAGGACCTGCCTACTTCCACTCACTTCTACGAATTTACTCTGAGATCTGCTAGTGAGCGACGTCTCGTGGTAGCATCACAGAGAGGCTCAAAATCACTTCCCAGAACATTGTTGTGTAACATTCTTGGTTGGTGGAATGATCTTCCCACCCCTATAAGGAATGCTGAATCCCTGACTATTTTGAAGCAACAGCTGAAAACTCATCTGTTTTGACGCTACTTGATTTCATCCTAAATTATTATTTATTCCTTCTTTTCTAGCTTGTACTTATTTGAACAAATGCCTGAAACTTGGTAATAAGAGCACTTCCTAGGTCTGTTTGCCTCTTTAAGAAGAATCGCTTTATTTAGTGCCCAACTATAATTAGCTTTGGATAAAAGCATCAGCAAAATGACAAAATTTACATGTAAATGAAGATCATGAGTGTGTTACTCACATTGGTGACTATTGCTCCATAGCATTGAATGATGTACGGACAGTCATGACTCTTCAACACAACATCCAGATCCATGAGGATTCTCTTATTCTCATCTTTATTACCCGTCCTCCTCATTTGCTGCAGGAACAAACACACAAAGGAAACACGCTCACATAAACGCTACTAGAACAACAAAATACAACAGCAGTGATGTAACTAGTAAACAGTAATTACCACTGCCTTAACTGCTGTTTAAACGACTTGGTAATTACAAGGAAAGTTCAAGACGGCAAATACATGGATACACAAATGCCTTAATCCAAAAATTTGATGCTATAAATTTGCTTTAGTACAATGACTATGTAAATGCCACTTATTTTTACATTTGATATCAAACCTACTATTTAAAGGGGTTTATACCTTACTTTATACTGTGGAACAAACCAAGATTATCTGAAGAATATTTGTATATTATTTTTTTTTAAAGTCAATAAGACACAAAACTGTTTGGTAACCAACAACCTTAAAAATATATTTGAGTGTGAATTTTTGTCATACAGGTTTGGAATGACATGAGGGAGAAAATGAGTTCACGTTTTGGGTGAACTATCCCTTTAAGTGAGTATTAAAATATATGGTTGATTTTATAATTTAGCAATGGGGTCCCTTGCATGATATTCATCATATTTAGGGGTTGCTGATCAAAGGTTTTTAAAACCCTGGTCCTATCGAAAAAAGAAAAAGAATTAACTAATTATTGTCAAGGAAAACAGACTGAGCAGAGAAACCGGGAGCTGAACCAACCTTGACTGCAATGACATGGCAAGTCTTCTTAAAGCGAACTTTAAACACCTGTCCACAGGTTCCACTGCCGATCTCCCCCTCACTGATCAGATCGGTCACCTCTGCAGGGTAACGCTGAAGAATACACACACACACACACAGAAGAGCTCAGACTCTTTTACCACATTCAACACCTAAAGAATATGGGCCAGTTTTACTAACAGCTTGCGCCAGCGCAAACCGTCTTTTGGCGTTAAATTGGTACTATCAGGTTTTAATAAAGCGCAATAAAAAATTAATGCTGAAAAGTCATGATCTCAGAGATCAGAGAGTGTATGGTAGCAGGGAGAGAATATTTCCCACAAAATTTTATTTATTTTGAATGCCAGAAGAACATATTATCTGAACATATCGTTTACCAACCCATGTTATTTTTAATTTGCTTCAGGAAGTAAAAGACTAATTTGAACCCTCAACTAGAAGTCATGCAATACCAGCTCATTTAGCAAACCTATATTTTTGGCCTCTTTTTCTTTTTTGTTTCTTTATTCATGATTACGCTAATATGCGCTGCCCTTGGTACATTGCATTGGCCGATATGCTAAATGAGACGTTGCTTCTGTGTTCTTTGATTTACCTATTGTTAGTAAATCACCCGCAGAAATTTTACCTCCCATTGGCACGGTTCTGGAATTGTGCTCTGGTACTAATTTGCCCTTTTTAGTAAAACTGAACCTATGAATGAGGACTCACCTGTCCGTCAATCTTCAGATAACCTGTTTGTTTCATGATTTCCTGCAGCTTCTGATCAATTTCAGCACTGAATATAAAGAATAAACCGATTAACACACCAAGACTGTTATATATAATGAAAACTCTGCAAACTACACTATGCTGTGAGTGTGACGTACTTCTCCAGGCTCTTCGGTAGGCTGTAGGGTGGGGTGGGAAGTGTGAGCATTTGTCGGGGTCTGCTAGGGTACGAGGGGTGTTGAGGAGAGCTTTCTGAGGAAGACGAGCGACTTCCTCCATCATTGGCCAATGGTAACTGTAGAGCTGTAAAGAAGGTAGGAAGAAGTCAGACTACGAGAAAAGAGAGAAGACAGGAAGCCAGTGATCGTCAATGCACACTCATTACTGAGACAAATGTTAATGAATGTTCAAGGACCCTAAATTAAGATCCACAGATGTGAAGGTTTAGAATATGACAGCTGATCCAGATTCAATATGAGGTCTATTTTCCCCCTCATACTACCGTAGGCTACTCAGAATTGTGGGTAACGTGTAATAAAATAAGGGCCACAATGAAACATTATCCTAAATCTCTTTTTTAATTTTCCTTAAATATAATAAAAATATAATATAAAAGATACAAAAAATATATGTAAAAATTAATATGATTGATGTTGTTGTTGTTAATATAAAAACAAAATAAATTCGTTTTCTAAAACGATTATTGTTTTTACATTTATTCCATACAATAACAAAAAAAAAATCAATTTTCTAAAATATTATTATTATTAATTTTAAAAGAAAACAAAATACTTTATGATAATAATTAAAACCAACAATCATTATTATTATTATTATTAGTTGTTGTAATATTTATATCTCCTATATCACAGATTTATGTTATAATAATTCTAATAATAATAATAACAATAAAGTAATAATAATGATAACAAATTATTACTAGTAATCTCTTGAAATATAACCAAGGCATTACTTCACTTCATCATAGTGGTGAGTTGTGGAGCTCATTTTGTGTGAATGTTTAATTGCTGTCCAAAGTTTCAAAGAAGCCCATTTTACCATCTTATTTTACCAAATACATGATATTTGTGACTATTTCAAGTCCTGAGGAAAATCAGTCAAATAAAAACCATAATAAAAGTCCAAGTCATGCAAAGATAAGACACACACAGAAATGGCAGGGGCTGCCAAACAGTGAAAACCAGCAATTGGAGTTAGTGTTAGCATTCCCAGCATGCACCGGGACGAGCAGAAGTCACCACAGGGTGACATTTGACATTCACTCACCAAACCGTGCAAAACTAAACATTTGACAGACTTTCTATATGTTGTTTGAGCATAGAAACGACACTGCTTTTTTTCAGGAGAAACGGATAACCGTCTAACTTCTGTTTTCTCCTCAGGAAAACCTGTTAATGGGAGAGAATCAGTTAGCTTGTGTTAGTCAGTGAGGTCAAGCAGTTTGGTGCAGAAACACCTGCTGAACACGCAAACAGTCTACATGGCCGTAAATCCACTTCTGTGCAGAAAACAGAGCCGAAGCCGTCTCTTCCAGAAAGAACGGAAAGAGAGCTGAGAGACAGGAGACGCCAGACAAGCTCAAACCCAAGTTACAGTTGAACACAGAACACAGCGTCAAGTCCTGCCATAGCCTTGTGTTTGTGTGTGGATGCGTTCGCTCACACTCGGGCCGTGCAGTTATAGCCACAACATGCACAATGTCTGATCTTCCAACAAAACACTTCGTCCTACACACAGGTCTCACACTCTCACCACACAAGCACACACTTGCTGCTCCCTCTTCATGTTGAGGTGGAAAAGAAAATAGGGATATTTTAATACTGATAAAGTGAACGAGCAAGTAAGATGAAGGTTGGAGAATGGTTGTGTTCCCTAAACAAACATCATTCATTTAATGAAATTATGAACAATGTTCACGTTAAGTGAGATTAATGACAGAAAGCTGTATGAAATTAAACCAGCATGAAATAAAAACTGAAGCCATTTACTTTCTTAATCCACTTTTCAGGATTTATGTTTGGATTTAAGGTTGGATCAGTGCCAAAGTTCGGCTTATAATAACCTTATAACAGCCTTGGAGGCTTATATGGCTGTAAACAGATTCAATCATTCAGAGTTATTTCATATTCAAAGTTAATATGCTTAAGTTTGGCTATTTATCAGAAAGAAATTAACTCTGTTATTCACCAAGGATGCTTTAAATTGATCAAAAGTTACAGTGAATACATTTCTAATGATACAAAAGTTCATTTTTATCATTTTTATAATGTTATTTCCATAAAATATTAAACAGCACAAGTTTTAAACATTGGTAATAATAATAACTATTTCTTGAGCAGCACGTAAAGCATATTAAAATGATTTCTGAAAGATTATGTGGCAGTGAAGAATGATAATGACTGAATAAAATTCAGCTTTGCAATCACAGGAATAAATTACACTTAAATACAGTAAAAACAGAAAAGTTTTAAACTGTAGGCCTAATAATTTTAAACTGTAGGCCTAATAAAATGACTTTTACTGTATTTTTGATACTAATAATATATATTTTTATATTTAATCTCCATACCATATCCAAAAACATACATAGCAGCCGGTCACATAAAGACTGCTTGCCACATCCAGTCAATTACTGATAAATACAATCCCCCTTAAACACACCATTTCATTCCATATTGAGAAAGTAAAAAGGGAAACAAATGTGATTTCATGTCGACTTTTTGAAAAAGAGAGAAAGAGAAGAAGAATGAGAGGTGGTTGAATTTTACAAATAAAAGAATGAGTGAGAAAGACAAGAGAGCAAACAGAGATGCAGACGGTGATGTAGTGCATGTAACCTGCAGAGTAAATAGAGAGAGAGAGAGAGAGAGTGTGTGAGAGAGAGGGTGATGTAGCGTTATGATGATGATGATGGTGGTACCTGCGCGCTGGGAGGGGGCTGGAGCTGGACTGAGCTGGATCACGATGACTAGATACAGAGGAGAGAAAATACACACACACTCATTACTAAAAGCCCACACACACCTCCAGAAATCACTGCGTCCGTCTCTTCAAACGTTTTGATTCACCTTCAGCACGACCACACTCCACCTAGCCTGAATAATACTGACACCATCTACAAAAATACACACGCGTCCAGCTAAGGACAGAATATGATGCAGAAAAAACCTGTTCATTCAGCTGAATCTACTTAAACACAATAATATTTCTTATACATGAGAAACCACTACATTTTTAGAAGCTGAAACTATGATCAGTTAAAGGGCAGGCTCACCCAAAAATATATATAATATATATTTTCTGGGATTTGATGATAATGACATTTAAACAATATTTTGCTTTTCAGCAGGAGAATCCAAGTCACATAGTTTTGGAACAGCGTGAGGGTGTGTGAATTATGGCAGAATTGTTATTTTTGGGTGAACTATACTTTAAAAAGGGTTTATTAAACAACTAAATAAATAAATACGAAATAACTGAAATAAAAGAAATATTATTAATCAAATAAATTACGAACTAATAAAAAATCTTTAAAAAAGTCGAACACAGATACACTCAACAAACTCGCATAGACAACAATAAGGCTAAAACTAATTCTCAGATCAAATAAAAGCCAATCTCACACGATCTAGTTCATCCTAAAAAGTTATGTATGTGAGTTAATGCATAAATTAAATGTTTATCATATAAAAGATTGAGTCTCTTCGGAAGGTTTGGATTAAACTACTCAACTGAGATTGAGGAATATTCATTTGAGATTAATTTTTTCATCCCTTTGTGAACATTTGAAGGCGTCAGAGTTTTGGGTGAGCCTTTCAATGGAGTGACAGATTTTTCAGATTGTGTTTAAAAAAAAAAAATCATTTTTGTTCTTCTTGAAACAACATTAGGGTTAGTAAACGAATAACAATTTTCATTCTGGATCGAAAAATCTTTTAAAAACGAACTTCTAATGTCTTCTCGTCTAAACACATTCAGCAATAACAGTTCAATTCTCCGATCTTTCACTTTTCACTGATGAAATAGTAATAAAATGATGTTTCGTATTAGATATATTTATTTATTTGATTTCCTGCCATCGCCATTACCATGACATTACATTTCCATGTCCAATGTGAATAATGGATAAGTAATCAGCTTGGCACATGTTGTCTACTGGTTTCAATCACAGTCCACAAGCATGTAACAAAATCCAAATGCTCAATAAAAGAGGAAAATACTGACCATCTGAAAGTGTTTTTGATCAGGGTAAAAAAAGAGCCACCACAAGACAAACTGACACAAACTCTGAGCATCCAGGAACGTAATGCACTGGGACATCAGCACATCACTTCAAACACACGGTCAGTGTGTGGAGGAGGTTTGAGAACAGACCTTACACTTCACTCATGCAACCCCTATCTACTACATATAGACTTGTGCCGGTATTCGGTAATGCGATATATTGCGGTGATTAATATGCACGATATTGTTATCGTGGGCACTTCTAAATACCGTGAATAAATATACATTACAAATTATTCAGAATTTGGAATGCATTTTAAGAATAGTATTCCCATCAGCTGCTTAAAATGCACAACATCGGTGTATGCTGCTTGAAAGAGCGCGTGCGCTCTGATGTGAACAAGCACGCATGAGAAGCACATGGAGGAGCACGTGAGAGATGCGCTGAATGAAAGCACATTCACTCTCTGACAGCAGATGGTGATAAATGCAGTCCTTACCCTGTAAATTCAGTAAATAAAGCAGCTGTTACTTTCTAAACCATATTTTTTTTAAATTTAATAACCATTCAGATTTTTGTTTTCCCTATGGTGTTTATTACAACTACTGAAATATTTAAACTTAATAGGCTATTTATCTTCAAACATTCATTTTTTATATTTTTTTATCTGGACTACAAATGCCCTAGATATTGTTTGAAAGTGTTTTAATCTTTTATTGTTCATTCACACTCTACATTATGGCTTCATTAGTTAACATAAACCGCCAATGAAAAAATTATTCTGAACATTCATTAATCTTAGGTATTCCAATATATATTAACACATCGTTAAAACTGAAAGTTGCAACTGTGTAATTTAATGAGCTAACACGAACCAAGACTTGTATTTTTAAACGAAGATTAATAACTTCTATAGTAAATGTAGCTATTGCTCATTGTTTAGCTGTGCATTTATTGAATGAGCACTATGCAATGTCCGAACTGATTACACTATATTTTATGTATTGCATTGTATTTAATGTAAGTCATTTTTTAAATCATTTTCATTTTCAAGTTCAACTTTTTTTATTTTTGCGATTATTGTTCTTCATGACTTTTTTTTTATACTTTCTTTTTGAATTACCATTGTGTACGAAATGTGCTATATAAATAAACTTGCCTTGCCTTGAATGTTAATGCATTAACTAAGGGTAACTTATGAGGTCTTATTGTAAAGTGATTTGGTCTTTCTAGTTCTTTTGCACTTTAATGTGTAAAACATTTAACTTTTATATATTTTTCTGTATTGCTTTATTGTTTTAAATGTTTAGTTATTTTTGTTATAAGAAAAAAAGTTATTTAAACTGTTATACTGTATTATGACCATTTAATCCAATACAGTGATGATACTGTATACCGTGATAAAAGCATTATCAATTAACTGCAACAGGAAAATTTGATTCCGGCATATCCCTATTAACAATTAATGCTAAAATACTTTCAATGACCCCTGCATCACGGTCACTACAACGTGGCCATGATGTCAAGACAGTCTTCTTAAGGGACAAAAAGCTTAAGACATTAAATTATAAAGGATAAGAAAAAGAATCATTCATTTTCTCTAAATACACACTACTGACAGTCTCAGAGAAAACCAAACCAGCAATTCACAACAATACAAGTCTGTCATGACTGATGATTTTTACAACAATAAACACCAACAGCCTTCTGAATAAAAACATTCCCACACGAAGACTGCCACTGTGTGAGAACAGAAGTGCAAAACGTACAGACACACAGAGATATGTGAGAATCAGACAGACACATAGAGTCAGACTAATAATATGTGATTATCAGGGCCTGCTAAACACTGCTAACTAGCCGCCAGGCTAACACTAGTGAGCCGACTGACAGATCTTTTCATTATTTATTTATTTATTTACTTTAAAGAACACATCTCTAGTGAACAATCTGGGGCACAACCCCTGATAAACAAACCCTCCAGACCTTTAACAAAGAACCACGAGAGTCAATGTGAGTGAAGTGTCAGGATTTGATCGGTTTGTTTGTTTATATCATATAGAGTGTGTGTTTCATCCCTCCGTCATTACGATAAATCACTCATTCACTCTCTCACACACTCACTTGGCCTCGGACGCGTCCGCTGCGGGCTCATGTCGATGCTCAGGTCGATTCGTTTGCGGGCTTCTTTATTTTCCTGCTTGAGTTTCTCCTCGATTCGGGAGAGCCTCTGCTCCAGCGACGACATCTTGAAAACTTCAGCAGCACCATCGAGCGCCGCGACTCACTGCCCTCTAGTGGCGACACAGGGAAACACAGCGCCCTCGCTGCCCTCTAGTGGCGACTGAGGGAAACACAGCGTGTTCACTGCCCTCTAGCGGCCAATTACATTTTTTTAAAGAAACTTTATATTTCGTTCATTCGTTTTTTGATTTAATATTTAAAGTAAGAAAACGAGAAAACGGCTGATTTTTCGCCCCCCCCCCCCGAAAAAAACGAGAATTCAGCTTAATTTTTTTTCCATCCTCAGAGAAGACAACAACAGAACAGTGGAGTTGTTTATTTATTTACTGTATTTTGCTGCTGGCTGCCAAACACATCTAAAATAAACAGGCGATTTATTTCCCAGCTGTTTACCATCACAGACATAACTGACTGTTTGACTTAGTTTAGTATAACCAGAACCAATCAGAAACAAATCGGATGTTTTTCAGCAGGTCCCAGATGCAGCTCTCTTTTGGAAAGGGGGCGGGGAACAGCAGCTCATTTGCATTTAAAGAAACAGACCCGAAAAGCAGGGTGTTTCTGCTTCCACTCAAAATATCCATTTTCAAAATGATATAATAAATTATTTGTGGGGTATTTTCTTGAGCTGAAACGTCACAGACACATTCTGGGGACCCCAGACTTATATTGCATATTGTAAAAAGGGGCATAACATGACTCCTTCAAAGGGACTTTTTGATAATACAAAAGTAGTCTTATAAAGTATTTACTATGCTGTAGACCACCACTTGCCCCTAGCGGTCACTAAAGGTAACAACACTAATTAGTGGTGCATGTTCTTGTTTTGACAGGAAGAAAGTGCCTTGTTTAATTTGGGGAGGGTTTGTAAAAATATATAGACAACACCACAAAACACACACATGGTCATCTCAACAACAGCTTTATAAATACAATGTTGATGAATTGTATAATGGTACAGGACATGCATTAGTCTGCAGACAGTTTACCATTTGAGGAAAAAAAGGAGGAAAGGTTTTGTCGTTTCATGATACACAAGTCTTTCATTTACAAATATTTTATGTATATGTTTAGCAACTTTGCTATTCACAGTGTGTGTGAGAGTATGAGCTTTTTTATGTGTGTGTGTGTTTGTGTAATCAAATGCTTCAAAACAATTTATTAGTCTGCTCCTTGCAAGTAACAGAAGTCATAGTGTGCTGTTCGTACAAACTGTCTAATACAAAACTGCACAACATGATGTTTCAAAAGCTTCAAAACAGCTCTGAGGTAAAGTGTGTGAAACCAGAACTAACACATAACAGTCACTAGTTGCTATTTCATTTGTGTAATGACTAACTTAATGGATACCATTTTCTATATAACAGATTTATTTTGTGAAAACATATATATTTAAAAGCATGTATAAAATCAGAGAAAAAGCATCTAATATTTGAGGCCTTCGAGTCTTTAAACAAGTGGTTTTATACCCTTTTGCACAGATTTATTTTATCACAACAACTGTAAAAAAAATCAATGATTGGACCTTGTGAAAATTATCAACAAACACACTCTTTCTGTTTAATGATTGTAGCTAATCAAGATTTAATTTTCTAGCCATTTGTTTCCCTCGCTGAAGTAAAACCACAAACAGTAAGAACAAACACCAGGGCAGACAGGAGCAATATTAAGGCATTTTTTCTTCAAACCAACTTTACATACAAGGTTTGTTTTTGTAAAAATTCATTAAGGTTACAAAACTAAAAGTGCACTTAATGAATGGAGACCAAGCTGTCTTCAAAAAGGACTGCTCTACTATATTTCGATATGCTTGATATTCACATGTAACATGTAAGAGATGAAGGGCTTGAGAATGTATGAGAAATACCCAGGATGTACAAGTCTAAAGATGATTTAACTCCTTAACCACCGAGAACTCCAAGAGGATGTACACATTCATTAATGTTCGAGCCTAATTCAATAATTCTGCATTCATCTAACGTCACAGCATCTACAGAAAAGCGTCTCTTAAACCAGTTCCTTAGGGATTTTATTCCTGTTTGAATGGACACCATATGAGAAACGGAAGGTGGTCCTGTGTGGTCATCAAAGGTCATTTTTCCTTAAATGTGAGAAGAAACACAGAAATGCATTTCCCAACAGGCTCTTGGTTGTATCTTTTACAAAAGTTCACTAAGATGCTTCTGTGTGACCTTTATTGAGTTGTTTCAAGTTTTAAAATTTACCTAAACATTGCCTTTATTAAGACAAAGCGCATTTTTCAAAAGTATAAATGACACTTGAAGACAAACCAAAAAGTTTATCGGTGCACTCAATCATTTTTTACTTTATATATATATATATAAAAAAACTGTTTTAGCCCTAAAGAAATAGACAGTACTTTTAAATAGATTTTAAAAGTATGACCGTTCACATGAGATGAAGACTGTATTATTCTACATGAAGAGGGCCCTTTGAAGGGGCATGTGATCTCTATTTTGAGACCACATGACCAGGCCAAAGCTGCTCACTCCTTTCAGTAACACACTTGTTATTGGACACTTTTATTAGCTGAATAAATGACTCATGGCTGACTGTGAAAATGCGTTTCTATGATTGCATCAGTAACTGACTACTTTAGTGTGATGCTTTATCCAAACCACTGGGTGAGTTGAAGCGTAAAAAATGATCAAATGCACCTTTAAACCTGCTGGTTAACAGTTTTTTGGCCTCCTCTTTCTTCCATCACAGTGTTCACAGGTCCAGCACATTCATAATTCACACGAAACATCCTCGTCGTCGCTGAGTGGCGGAGCAGAAAGGTCTCACTACGGCACAATCACAGTGAAGACGCTCTCAGCAGAGGTCAGAGACATAGTCAAAATCACGGAAGCTGTCCTGATCCCTGCGCGAGAGCACCCGGGGTTCACGAGGCGGCGTGAGGGCCGGCGCTTCTGTTGTGAATTCCTCGTCGAAGTTGCTGACGTCTTCTTTGTTCCCGATAGTCGGAAGGAAGGGAGGAGGGAGTTTACGGAGGAGAAGAGCCTCCCAGTCCATATTCTGAAAAGTGAAAGTAGATGTATGAGCATATATTTTATTTAGTTATGTTAGAATTTATGCCGCCCTTCCACATGCAAAGCATAAATGCAAATGCAACACACACAAAAAAAATAGATAAAACATTAAAAAGAGTGATGCACATATTTTGAAATTAAAACCATATAAACATTTTATTATAACTGTTTTATTATAATATATATATTTTTTTTATTACAAATGAATACAGGATTCACAACATTGTTAAGTAGGTGTTCCTAAACTGTCAGCCAAACCCCTTGGATATAAATATTAAATCCAATATCAATAATAAATATTTAAATAATTTAATGACACATTTGCATGCTCACAGTTCTCTTGTAGAATTATTAATAATAATAATTATTAGAATTATTAGAAGTAGTCGTTTTTCTATTTTATTTATAAAAATGAAGATACAGAAAGATATTCCTGTTGTAAAATGCAATTGTATTGTAAAAAAAAAACCCAAAACAATTATTTGATTTGACTCTGAAACAAACCCTGTTAGTTATTTAATTAAATTGCAGCTTTTAATTTCATAATTACACTAAACTATATCACGACTGAAGTCCCATTTATTTATTTTTAATTTTATATTTAATATAGAATTAATAATTCGCTTTTCATTGACTGATGAACCCCCATTTGGGACCCTCATCAAGTTCTTTCTGAAAAAGAGATTTGTTTAATACTACATTTTAAATGATTAATGTTTCACATTTTATTAGTGTTTATTAAACTAAAGATCTCTCTTACCCTAAAGAAAGGCTGTTTCTTTACATCCTCTGCATCCTTCTCACTGGAACCCAGTCGTCTTTCGGGATTTCTCCTTAGTAACTGTTTAAAATAATACGTAAAATCTCAATTTATCCACACTTCATTTTGACATAAAATCATATGCAGCAAATCGTGCGGGAAAGACATTTAGCAGGACATGTCTGCTGCACCAGCTGAATAAATGGATCAGTTTGAGATATCTACCCTCCTCATGATGCCAATGGCCTCTGAGGAAAGGAACCGTGGATAACGAACTTCATCATTCACTATGCTGTCAAAAACCTCCTCTTCATCATCACCTGGAAACGGAGACTAGAAAGACAGTTTAAGATCGGACAGATGCCAAAACCTTAAGAACCATTTTCAAAATGAAAATGCTCCAATTTCTCACCTCTCCCACCAACATCTCATATATAAGCACTCCGAGCCCCCACCAGTCCACGGCCCGGGTGTACGACGTGTCTGTCAGGACCTCTGGAGCCAAAAACTCTGGAGTCCCACAGAACGTACTGGTCCGGTCCCCAAAACCCATCCCTGAGAGAGAGACGAAAACAGACAAATGCTCCTAACTGTGTCGAGCACAATCAAAAGTATGTGAAAGAGAGAGAAAAGGAAGAGTCATCACCTTCTTTACACAATCCAAAGTCGGCGATCTTCACGTAACCCTCTGTGTCAAGCAGCAAGTTGTCCAATTTAAGATCTCTGGTGGACAAACACAAAAATACATGCAATATGTATTTAAAACATCTAGGGCTGCCTCCTAATAGTCGACTAATCGTTAAGAAGCTTGGGTGACCAAGATTTCATTCAGGCGAAGTCACCCAGATGGTTAAGGGCTGGTCTGTGTGTAATACAGTACATCAGGGAGGACATCCAAATGCTTGCCTATCATTCATCGACTTCAAAGACTTATCATCTGAAATATGTAAGTAGCTGCAATGTCACACGGACGCTCAATCTAATGTTAAGCTTGAGAAATGTGCGCTGTTGAAGTGTCTGTGTGGAGTGTGAAAGCTGAATAGTAGCTCGCTGCAGGAAAGATGGAGGTGTCGGTGTGTTCACTTGCACTAAAAATACTCCATATGTTTTGGTCATACAGATAAGAGTTATACATTTTTCAAATCTTTAAAGACTTGAGACATTTATTTGTGTGCACTCACAATAACAACAAAACGTGCTTTTATAAAATAATGACAATTGTTTGCATACTCACCGGTACACAATCTTGTTGTCATGTAAAAACTGAAGCCCTAAAACTACACAAGCAGCATAAAACCTGAAACACACACAAACACAGATTAAAATAGTCAACAAAAAAGTGTACATTTGCTTTATATATATATATATATATATATATATATATATATTTTTTTTTTTTTTTTTTTTTACTTTATCTTCCTACCCTTAACCTAAATATCACACAACAAATTATTTAAAGTAATTAATAAACAAATGTGTTAAGCTCTTTGTCACCTCAATATACGTACACTACCGTTCAAACGTTTACGTTCAGTAAGAATTTTTTTTTTTTTATTACTGCAATTTATTTTTGCATTTTTTTGCTGATGGATCAAAAGTGACAGACACTTAAAATGTTACAGAATAATGATATTTCAAGTAAATAACTTTATTTTCATCAAGGAATTCTAAATGTTTAAAATGTATCATGGTTTCCACAAAAATATTTTGAACTGTTTAACATCACAGGAATAAATAACATTTTTATATATATTAAAATAGAAAAAGTCACTTTAAATCGTAGTAATGATTCACAACATTACTGTTTTTACTGTATTTTCGTTCAAAAATAAAATAAAAACTGACAAAACGGTGTACATACACAGCTCGTGGCTCGGTGAAGACATCTGCGTGTATGTGCATCATTAGATCGCCACCTGCCGTGTACTCCATGACAAAACACACATGTTCTGGGGTCTGGAAACACGCAAACAGGTTCACGAGGAAGGGGTGCTGCGCACTGTTCACCGTCTCGAAAATGCGCTTCTCACACATCAAACTGAGGGAAAAACAGTGAGACACAAGAAAAAATGTAACATATCATGAAAATAAAATAAAAACAACATAAAGCTATTTTGTTTACCTTTCTACTTCATCTCTGGCCACAATGTCTCCTTTCTTCAGGGCTTTAATGGCGTACATATTGCCTGACTTCTTGTATTCCGTCAACAGCACCTGACAGACATGGATATGATATGATGAAAAATACAGATTTAAAGCTAAGAAGAAAGAAGCTGTAGGATCAAAGAAAAGGCTGAAGGCCGGGGAGGATGAAGACTACCTTTCCAAAATGGCCCCTGCCAAGAACAGCTATTAGTCGGAAGTCCTGCAGGCTCAAAGGAGTCTTCTTCTGTTTACTGCACACACACACACAAACACACATATACTTAGAAAGCACTATAAAGACGCCGATATACCTGGGGATCTTCATATCGTGTGTTTGAGTCTACCTGCTCAGTGAAGGTGTTCTGGTTTGGCGTTCAGGGGTGGTGTGGTCCGGAGCAGAGACGGGTTCAGTGGCCGGCTGCCGTTCCTGTGCAAAGCAGCAGAGAGGGGAGGAGTTACAGAAGGGCGGGGTTAACGAGAAAGAGGAGGAGTTATAGAGAGTCTCTCACTGGAGTGCTGGCATCCGGCACATCTCGACGAATGTCCACCTTCATCGGTGAGTCATAGTCTAAACTCAACTTCTCCACCGATATCTCCCTGCAACACAAACGTTTGCCGATTTAAAGCATAAATAAAAGCAAAAATTTAAATATACAATATCTGGGTAATTATTTCCAACATAATAAAAGTAAACCTTTAAAATAATAATTTACATTGTTGCATTTATGGAACCCATTCAATTTGACTATACAACAACAACAAATTATTATTATTATCATCCTCATTATTTATTTTATTGTATTAAAATGTATAAATTATACAAGAAATATTACTATAGTAATAAAACCTTTCTAAGTACTGTAAAATAAAAAAGTATTTAATTATTAGAATAATAATTATTGTTGTTGTTTTACAGGACAACAGTAAGATTACAATAGTAATATTGTACTATCTTAAATGCATTTATTAAGAATTGGACAAATTTGGGAAGACTGTAAATGCTCAGTTGATGATCCTTTTAATTAGTTCTACCTGTTTTATTTTTAATTATTTCTACCTGTATTATTTCTATCTGTGAATAAACATGTATTTTGATTAAATAATAATAATAATTATTATTTTATAAAATGATATAAATTAACCAAAATCAATAAATAAATATTACCATAATGTTAAATCTTAAATCTTTATCTAAAATAAAAAGGAGTACTTAATAATTATTATTATTACTATTATTGTTTTAAAGAACAACAGTAAAACGACAATACTAATGTTTATCTTAAAAGCATTTATTTTGGTGAATTGGACAAATTTGCTCAGCAGACGATCCTTTGAATAATTTGTACATATCTATGAATACACATGTACAGTGTCTGTATTTACCCTGTCTGTACAGTGTGTGCGTGAGGACTGTAGGTTCCTGTGTTGTTGACGGTTGGTATGGCATTCCTCAGTAACCTCACCCATGTGCCGATATCAACGTTCATCTGCCGAGCTCGCAAGAAGGCTTTTCCTGCATGTGACCACAAACATACACACTGTTTGACATCTGACCACTAGATGGCGCTCAACACCATTCAAGTCGCATGTCAGAGATTACAGTCAGCATGAAATGACATTCAGCTCAATTTAAAGTGTATCTGATATATTAATCGACAGATTCTTGCAATTATTGTAAATAGAGAAAACATTGTCTCTTACCCTGTTGTTTGGAGAAAACTTTCTTCTGCCGTTTTAGCCGAGGAACCCTCTCGATCACGGGGTTAAAGAAGGTAACCTGAGGCAGCCAGATGGTTCACATGTGTCACCCACATATTTCATTGCTGGCCAGTTTAATACATCTCTTTGGATTGGGTGCATTTATAAAGTAACTAAACAAAGCACTGAGGCAGAATCTTTTGTGGGGGTGGGATAAAACCTATTTTTGAGTGCACATGTGTGTGTACCTCTGCAAGCAGAAGTCCCTGTGGCTCTAGCTCTAGTTGTACTCTGTGTTTCTGGTTGTCCAGGAAATCCTCCAACTTGAGAAATTTGAGCGCACACAGAGATCGGTAATCTCTCCAGTACACTGCGATCTCCATCTCTCTGGACTGCACACATAAAAACACAATGATCAATATTAGTACCAGAGATGGCGCTGTTTTTAGCATTACATTTGTGACCCTGGAGCACAAAACCAGGCTTGGGTATATTTTTAGCAATAGCCAAAAAACCATTGTATGGGGCAAAATTATATTTTTTTCTTTTATGCCAAAAATCATTAGGATATTAAGTAAAGATCATGTTCCATGAAGATATTTTGTACATTTCCAACCAAAAATATATCAAAACGTAATTTTGGATTCATTTGGACAACTTCAAAGGTGATTTTCTTAGTATTTAGATTTGCACCCTCAGATTCCAGATTTTCATGTATCTCGGCCAAATATTGTCTGTTCCTAACAAACCATACATCAATGGAAAGTTTCTTTACTTAGCTTTCAGATGATGTATAAAACAATATTTATATATTTGGCAGATTTTTGCTCTGCACTGAAGTTATACATTTATATTTGATCAGCTTTTCAATATTATTAATATTTTCATATTCATATTTTAAAAATTTTTGTTTCCATTTACGTTTTAGTAATTTTGTTATGTGCTTTTCTCATTATTATTATTAGTTTATATGTATCAGTTTAGCTGTATTTATTGAGGTTTCATTTTAGTAAATTAATACTTATACTATTAATTTAAGTAAAATTTATATTTTTCTAGGTTTAGTTTTTTTATCAAATATTGATTTGATTTTATTTGAGCTTGATTTTAGTTGCAAAAAACTACTTTAAATTGTTTAAACATTTCATCAATATTTCAGCATTGTTTCATTTATCAAATAACTCTACGGATATTATATATCATGGCTGTTAATCTTTCTGCATGTGCAATCTTCTTTTTTTCCCCTAGATAAGAATAGCATGCTTGTGTAAGAGTTATTTGAGATGTTCCAGCAGTAAAGTCACTGATGTTACACGTTTTGTAATTATAATTACAGGCTATAGCCTGGAGCTTTAATTAATGAAACAGACGCTGAACTTTTAATCTGTGTAAATCTACTATTAACTATTAACTCACTCGCTCCAGCTCTACGGTGAAGGTCTGATCCCAGCCCTGTTCTCCAACCATCTTCCATGCCGTTTGACCCACGACTGTGTTATCCAGCTTCAGTACTGCGCTCACCTCCGCTGCGCACACACACACAGACATGAATACAAATGTTTCTTTTAATTGAGATGAAATGAAGGTCAATATTTCTTGATTTCTCATACACTCTCTAAAGGATTTTTGTGTCAGTACGTTTGTTGAATACGTCAACAAATCACTCGCCTGCATGATAATGCTCACCCCATGTGTAATAAGCTCAGATGCACTACATCCTGTTCTATCTTCACACATTTATATCAAAACTCACACATCACCAAGGACTAAACACACCATGAATGTTACATCCTCCAAACACACACACACACACACGCACTCACTGGAGAGTTCATCTGTTTTGGGGGGGTTTTTTCCGCTAACACTGCCACTGCGACTGTACAGGCCTTTTCCACTCCGCATAAAGGACCGTCCTTCTCCCGGACTGTGACATGGCAATACTACCGGACTGCCGCGTGAACGTCCGGGAACGACCTCTAGCACACCCATACAGCCCAACAGTGTGACCTGAAGAGTGCCTACGCACAGACACACACAAATAAAAACAGAAAAAAAAGTACCTGATGACTTCTATTAAACTAAATAAAACAAACAAGCATTGTTAAAGATGTTTGTGAATACCAGTGAGGGGAGAGGGTTTGGAGAGTGTGCTGTACTGGTTGTGCACATAGGGGGCGCCGTGTCGAGAGTTGAACGCTGGTGAGGAGGCTAACGCCAGCTCTTCTTTGATAACAGATGCTTTTGGATGATCCTCAGGAAGTTCTGCTAACCGCCGATCTAGTGAATCTCTCAGCAGATCCAACCTCTGAGACGACTCACTCAGACGACACTGAGCCTGAAGAAGACGAGAGAGGAAGACATGAGGGATGATGTGGAAAAAGAGTGCAGGGGCATCAAAAGATGATACTACAATAATGATAAGTATTACTTACTGACTTGCTGTAGTAGACTTAATTATTGACTTAACTGGAAAAGCAGTGTTTACTTAATTGAGATGTAACTGAAAGCTTTTGTTTCTGTATAATATAATGATAAAATGGAGTCTGTAAGATTTTTTGGTTTTTAAAGAATTTCTTAATTTTTTATTTCATTATATAGAATTTTGAATTCATTTGAACAGAATTAGAATGTATTTGATATACAAAAATTTGGATCCTTCAGAAATCATTCTATTATGCTAATACGCTGACATTTTGCTTATTTTTATCAATAGTAAAATCAGTTTTGCCATTTCATATTTTTGTTGAATAAATTATACTTTTGATCAATTAAATTCATCCTTGCTGAATAAAAGTATTTCTAAGCTCTTAAAAAATATATAATATAATATAATATAATATAATATAATATAATATAATATAATATAATATAATATAATATAATATAATATAATATAATATAATATAATATAATATAATTAGGGCTGGGACTCGATTAAAAAAATTAATCTAATTAATTAGAGGCTTTGTAATTAATTAATCGAAATTAATCGCATTTTAATCGCATATAAATATTTGACCTGAGAACAGTGAGAAGTTTTTTTTTCACATGGATTTATAGTATACCATTGAATAATGACTGAATACATAAGCTTAAGGAACAAAATATTGTTTATTTTTGTTCAACCAAGTCTAGCAGACCAGTGCAACTGCATATTTAGAAACAATTTAGAAATAGTACATTTCAGAAATTCAGGAAGCTTATAGGTGCTGGAACCTTCTGTAAAGTGTTTTTTAAGTAATACACAATACTGTCAATTACATTCAGAACACTGGAAACACTGACAGAGGCCATAACATACTAAGTCCAACTCTCAATAACCTTGGCCAAAACAATAAAGAGTTCAACATAAACTGTTGCACCAAAAAAAAAATAATACATAGTTCAACATAAAGTGTAAAGTCCACGCTTTTTTTTGTAATTAATTAATCTTAGTTAACGCGTTATTTTTTGTGTAATTAATTAATCTCAATTAACGTGTTAAATTCCCGGCCCTAAATATAATATAATATAATATAATATAATATAATATAATATAATATAATATAATATAATATAATATAATATAATATAATATAATATAATATAATATAATATAATATAATATAATATAATATAATATAATAATGCTGTATAATGAGGTCTGTAAGATGTTTTAATGTTTTAAAAGTTTTTATTAAAATTCTATTTAATTGTATAGAATTTATTAAGCATTTATTTTATAAATGCAAAAAAATAGAAAAACTGCAATATTGTCGAAATTATATATATATATATATATATATATATATATATATATTATAATATAATTTGAATTTTCGGCATCATTACTCCAGTCTTCAGTGTCACATGATCCTCCTGAAATCATTTTAGTATTCTGATTTGCTCAAAAAATATTGCTTATTATTATCAATAGTAAAATTAGTAAAAAAATTGGTGGAAACTCTGATACATTTTTCAGGATTCTTTAATGAAAAGAACATTCAGAATTTATTTGAAACAGTCTTTACTGTCACTTTTGATCAACTGAATGCATCCTTGCTCGATAAAAGTATTAATTTATATATATATATAGAAAAAAAAACGTATTAACCCCAAATGATACAAGTATAATAAACAATATTAGTATAATACCTCTGACATGGCCTTTTTGTCGTGTACTTTACTGGCTCCAAGAAGTTTAAGGACATTTTTTGCTCCCTCAGCGACGGCGTGCTCTACGCGGTAATGGTGTCTGAGCTCCTCAATCCGTAGCTCCATACCACATGGGTCAGGCTTTCCTGAAGAGACACACACAATCACAATCAATATCCCTCCTGAATGGATCAGAGCCATTTCAAACCTCATAAAACCTCATACCAGCAAGGACGAATATCATCTCAAGATGAATCCACAAAATACAGAATTCAAATGACAAACTCTGCCACCTTTTGAATTAAAGAATGAGTATATAACAAGTACAAAAACTCCAAGCTGTTTCAAATGTTTAAGATAAAGACAAGCATTTCACACTGCAGGACATTGCTGTCATTGCTTGAAATGTCAACTACCCATTAACCTAATGAACCAAACTGAACTCAATGTGAACCCCATACAGCCATCAAGTCTAAGATACAATAAAAGTACACGAGGTCGTGTGCATCTATCAGACATTAAAGAGGATGAGGGATGATTTCGGATCAGGACAGTGAGTTTCCATATAGTAATTACTACACTTATGAAAACTAGGAGAGATGAGTGTAGATCAGTCTAACATGCAGCCAGCTACAGACTTTTAGATATAAGAGGATTATTACGGATTATAAACTGAAAGATTAAGATGCTGTGGTGTTACATTATTCTGTCATACCATCAAAAACATTGACATGCTGTTCAGGGTCTTATATAAACACTTATTTTCATCTGTTTGGTTCTGTCTGAAATACAAGCAGTTTAAAGCATTCCAGTCAATCAACGAAAAGATCCTGAGTGCAGGGAATATTGTGAGTGTTTAAAACATTTCTCTCAATGTCCTAACTAACAGAATTGAGACTGCAGTCTCTTTACTATTTCCAGATTTGCATATATGTTTAATCTAGCTGAGACTAGAAGAGCGTGTACTTGTGTGTGAGCTAGTGCCTGTGTTAGGACTATCCCAGTGAAATCAATAAGATGCTTCAAATGAAGAAACATGACAAAAGACAGAGTTGGAGGGAAAATATCACTTGAATGAGTGGACCTATAAAGAGTTATAATGAGACAGAGAACAAAACGTAAGAAGTATTGAAGGATCGACTGCGGAGGTTTTTGTGTCCTAATAAGGCATGAAGGCGAATGCAGTAACATAATTTCAGAAACACACTTTCGGTGAGTGTGTGTGTGTACATGTACACATTGAAGGTGTGTGTGTGTGTGTGTGTTTATACAGGCATATTAAATAATGTGTGTTAACGAAAGCTGCCTGTAACATTTTTCCTTCATATGATATGATACTTTCTCTGGTCTATCTGAATTATGATATAATAAGCTATAATTACTGCAAAAGCATGTAAAGCTTAAGTGTGTTTGTTCTCTGTTTATTATCATGCAAGAGAATTTTACATTTTACAGCAATAGCATTTTCAATTTTATTTTAAATTAAATGTATATTTATATATAGTGGACATATATGCACAAATTTGCATAAAGGATGCATTTATTTATTAAAAAAGTAATATTGTGTTCTATGATTACATTTATACTGCATACTGTTAAAGACATTTTTACTGGGATACATTTGCTTTACATGAAAATGAACTGCTTAAAAGTACATAAATACTTTATATTTTTTGAATTTCTTTGTTCTGTGTTTTTATTATATTTTATAATATAGTTTCTGTAAACTGTTAATCAATATGTGTGTGTGTGTGTGTGTGTGTGTGTGTGTGTGTGTGTGAGTGAGTGAATGTGTATATGAAGCATAAAGGAGATGGGAGAGTTGGAACGGGAACTGACCGTCATCAGTTACCTGACTCTGTGTTTGTGTTTATGTGTGTTTGGTTCACTCCAAGCCAAATGGGGTCATAATAACACACACATTTATTGATCTGTATGACCTGCGCTCACTGCTTGTATATGTGTGTGTGTGTGTGCATGCTGTTCTCCAGATTGCATAAACACTGTGCACTCCACACCCTGAAAGCTCACACCACTCGTCTTCTGGGATTCAGGTGGATATTGATCTGTTTAGTTATGCTCATCTATGAAATCAGACTCTAAAAGCAACAATGCAGTAACACACACTCAGCCATACCCTGAATATCATCGTTGTGTTCGTGGGCCTGCGCTGCTTTCCGGATCTGCATGCGAATGATGTCAATCTTTGTCTTGCTGTCCTGTAGCATCTGCTGAGCTGTCTGCAACATCTTCTTATCCTAAAACCCACACAAACACACACGCCATTGTAGTTAGTCAACAGTGCCTAAACATCTTTTGACAGACTGGCTCCGTTCTGAAATCTAGTGAGCTGCCTTGCTGCCTACATAAGCTGCACTGGAGTATACCATTCACTTATACTCAAAAACAGCACACACAAGTATTACATAAAATACTTTGACTATGACATTTTGAAAAATAATGCCTCATCTAGCATCTTCCCAGAACACCAAAGTGCATTGTGGGATTGCCTTCACCGTGAATATGAGATGCTGTCTTTGATTTTGTAAGCAGCATAATTGAGATGACTGCATTTACAGTGACTGCATTTACAGTGAGCACCCCAGTGATGCCTCTGTAGGTACACTACTGTTCAAAAGCATGGGGTCAGTAAGATTTGCATTTTTAAAGAAATTAATACATCTATTCAGCAAGAACGCATTAAACTGGCAGTAAAGTCTTGCATTGTTATAAACAAATCCTATTTCTAATAAATGCTTTTCTTTTGAACTTCACATATTTATCAAAGCCTCCTGAATAAATATATTAGGGTTTCCACAAACAATTAAGCAGCACAACTCTTTTCAACATTGATAATAATAAGAAAGTGATAGTATTATTTTAGCAGTTTTTTTCATCAAATAAATGGAACCTTGAACATAAAAGACTTCTTTCAAAGACCAAAAAAAAAACCCGTACCAACAGTGATCACAAGTTTTGGAACAGAGCCTGTGTGTGTGTGTGCATGTGTATACCTTAGTGGAGCCGTTGGCATAGATGGGGATCATATTTTCTGCTCCCTGTTTGACTTTGAGTTCGATGTTTAACTGCCTTTCCAGAGCAGCGATTCTCTCCTTGTGCGCCGAAGACCTGCCCTCTGCTCCCGGAGACTGAGGAGCATCATCTAGGCATAAGAAGTAAAGAAGCCGAGGTGATTTAAGACTGGGACTTGCAATGTGTAAAATCATGGTTTTTGATATGAAAACATGAATTAATTATATTTCAGGCATCTATAATTTATGTCTTTAAACATATGTGTTTTTGTTGGGTTGAAATATTTATGAGGATTCGAACTATGCATGTCCATCCACTCAAAATCAAAACATGGATTATTTTTCTTTCATGGTATCGCTGTGATCACCACTCGTACACAGCAGTCGGTGTCCACTCACCACGTGAATCATCCGTCCCTTTGACAACGATATGAGCGTCCAGCTCTTGTAGCTGAGCGTGGAGTGAGTCCAGACGTCGACTGGAGCTCCGCAGCTGACTCTCCACCTGCTGAGCATTTCGTTTATCTGTAGTGGCTCTGCGGAGATTCTCTGCTCCCTCTTTAATCTTCAGCTCCTTCCGGATTTCCCTACGGATTCGCTCTCGCTGTTCATCCAACCGCTGCTGAACATTCGAGTCAGAGAAATCGGAGCTGTGGTCCAAGCCTAGCTGCTCTAGTACTGACAACCCACCAGGATCACTCTGAAAAACAGAAAGATGAAGTTTAAGGATGAAGCACTCCCAGCCTCGACTGCAGATAAAAGTCAAATTCAGCTTCAGATATCCCGAGATCCTAGTAATTCTCTAAATGCACTCCATTGAGATCACTTTATTATCATCTTAGGTCTGACATAGCCAGACTATTGAATGCTGGCATAAAGTCTCATCCACATTGTGGCTTATCTGGCATGAGATGTGCCCACAGGAAAAGACCATGTGACCAGCAAGTACAGTGTTCTTGCTTTTAGATGCTGTTGAGTACATATGAAATCTATTAGAACAAAAGGTGGAGCAATTTCAACTCCATAACTTTGTGCTCTAGGATATACTGTTTACTTATTGGCCTACTTCTTTAAACAGTGTCTCTTCAAACTACTTTATTTTAGGGTGGATTGATATAAACCTTGACTGTAAAACTTGACTCCTGGAAATTGAAAAAACTTTTGCAATATACACCAGGCACATTCTTTGAAACATACAATGACAAAATTGTGAGAATATCCCTAAATATCTCTCAGAAACTGGAGAATACTCATCAGATCCATGGCCCCAAAACACAAGTACCCACAAACAATCCAAAAAAGTGCCAATGACTCCACTGGGAAGTTACTCACATTAGATTCACACAGCTCTGAAACCAACTAACTACAAATTAACAGTGGATTTCAGACATTTGGGGTCATTTTCCCTATTGTTTTCCATCCTGCTAGTCATGACTTCCACATTGGGATATTATTCACTGCTCCAAAGATAACCCGGCCTGCCAGAAACAAATTGCCCAAAAATGTTTGCAAGATATCAGCTTTTATTGGGTTCACAAATGAAAACCTGCAACATCTGAGATCATTCAGTTTAGAAACTTTACGTTATTATACTCCAGTAGCTTTTGAGAGAGCTTCAATTTGCCAAATGTAGAGATAATATAAACTCTTAGACTAAAGGGCTCTTTAAAAGCAACTGCCATTGATTACACATGAAAGCAAACAGTCTGAAGAAGTTCACTTTTACAGTCACCAGACATCAATGCTGGGATGAGAGATATTTAAAAAAGCAAATATATATCAGATGCAGCAGGACCAGAATGGATATTTCACTAAAAACAGACAGTTAATATTTTATGTAAAAATATGCAACCGCTTGCCAAATCTTCAAAAGAACACTTGAAGATTTAGTTACACTCAAACTAATGTTTAACAGGTTACACACGTTTGCACAGTAGTTACACCCACTTAACAATCAACCAACGCATTTTTCCACAATTACGCAATTTTTTATATTGTTACTATTTACCAATCATAATTTGTGAAACTGAACACTACAGTGAAAATAATCTCCTATTGATTTGCTATAGCAACTCTGTCCCGTACTCAACCTAAAGGAAACTTGGCAAAAAAATCCCCTTTTCATCTGCTGAAATTATTACGAAAACCAACAGTCCTATCAATCCTATAACGTCACCTGTACTTCCAGATATTCCCAGTGATCCCATTCACCAGACCAACACATTCTCCTCTCTCCGGCAATGAGAGCGATATCCAGTGGCATAGAAACAGAGAGACAGAGGGAGATGGAGGAAAAGAGAGCGAGAGAGATGAGGGAAGGGAAATCTGTGGTCGAGGGTCGCCCTCCCTGTGCAGGATATCCGGTTAAACCTCTCTTCCTGTTTTCTGCGAAGCTTGGCTTTACTAGATGACACCAATATAGGGACTAAGGCTATTGTTTCCATGCACAAGCATCTTTTCACTGTCGAGTAATAATACCTGTGTTTCAATAGCATTTACCATGTGCAAGTGGTGTTAATTTAGCAGTTTATATAAAAACTGATGAAGTACTAATGTGCCATCATTCAGTATAACAGAAGACCTCTAAGAAGCTAAGGCAGGAAGGACCTTCATAAACAGTTCAGAGGAACATGGAGAAAAGCATTAGTACATGTGTGTGAGAGAGAGAGAGAGAGAGAGAGAGAGAGAGATAGCGATATACCAAGATAAACTAAGTAGTGGGTGTGGGCAGAATAACCAAATGTATATGACTGTTCAAAAGTTTTCAATGCTTTTTTAAATTAGTCTCTCATTCTCACCAAGACTGCATTTATTTGATCACAAATACAGTGATACTGTGAAATATTATAATTTAAAGTAACTGCTCTTTTTTAACTATATATTAGTGAAATGTATTCCTGAGCTGAATTTTCAGCATCAGTTTTCAGTGTCACATGATCCTTAAGAAATCATTCTAATGTGCTGATTAAGTGCTCAAAAAACATTTCTTGATATTATCAGAGAACACATATGTCCAAAAAAAACAAAAAAACACTGTGGGTCTAAAGTGTAGTAGCTATATCATAATACATCGTTTATCTGAGATGTGTGCATCAGATTTCTAACTCTCAGTTTCTCTCAGGTTCAATCTCCTTGTGTGATCTCAATATATCACACGTGCTGTATGACATCAACCTTGCTAAGTATGACTGGAAATTTACCCAAATTGCCAGTTTGAAACCAAAGAGCTTGAAGCAGCTGCTCTGAAGTCTTTGATGCATTCAGCTATTGTGAAACTGAAACTCACAAACAGGTCACATATGCCCAAATTAAGCCAACAGATGCAAACTGCAATTCCAATACACTTTTCATCCTCTAAACATTTTTTTTTTCACAGCAAACGCCCAGAAGAATAATTTTTTCACAGCAAACGCCCTGAAGAATAACAGACCCTGTGATCAAACTGCCATCTGATAAAAGCAAATGAACACGGAGAGCCTGAGGCTGATGCAGATCATTGCAAAAACACCATTTCAACACTAGCAGAGATTCAGCTTGAGATAAACTAGCTCACAATGACTAGACTGTTGCAGGAAAGTTTACCTTGCACAAAAACACGTGAGTCATTTACAGTAACAGAAGCGATGAGTGTTTGAGAAAGATTTCTGACTCACTGGCATCAAAATAGCCCTTTACTATAGGACCAACTTGGCTTGGCTTTAGTTTACAAATGTAACAAAACGGTAATGTACACTGAACAAAATGATACTACATAAACAAACAAATGTAGTTAAAAGTTGGACAACTAAATTGGTGTATTTAAATGTAGCTAAAATAAATTAAATGCAAACATTTACCCTAATTTTTTTTTTTTCAGTGCATGTAAATTAATCTGACTTTACACCCAAACTGCCACTGAAAGGTTTGGAGCTGGTAAGGTTATTTCTCTCTCATGCTCACCAAGTAAAAATACTGTAAAACAGAAATAATGTAACATATTATTAAAATTAAAATGAAATGTATGTATATATATGTCATGTAATGTATTCCTGTGACACAGCGCTGAATTTCCAGCATAACTTCTCCAGTCTTCAGTGTCACATGATACTTCAGAAATCATTCTAATATGCTGATTTGCTGCTCAAAAAAAAAAAAATGTAACAACATGTTTTTAGAACTACATTTATTTATTTATTAAAACCGTGAAAACCATCAGTATCCGTTAAAGAACAGACAATTCAAAAGAACTGCATTTTTTTTTACAACAGAAATCTTTTGTAAATCTATGAATTAATTTTTTGCTATCACTTTTGATCTATTTAATCCATCCTTATTATTAATTTATTCTGCATTCTCTTCATCTGCATTCAAAAAAGGGGCTTGTCTGAAACCAGACTCAATCTAAAACATCAAATGTGATCATTTCAACCCCAAAAGCAAGGTTCAGCATAAAAGAGATATAGAATAAATCTTTACCATATTGGTAATTGGACAATATTTTTTAATTATCTGTTGGCCAACTGTATATGCAATTGTGCATGCTCAGTTTTTCTTCATTCTCTAACACTCACTGGAAATTAATATTTGTTTTTGTAAAGTAAAAAAGTTTATTATCACTATTATTATATTTAAAAATCACAAATTTAATAATTCTGTTAAATTTAATCCTTAGCAAATCTCAAAATAAATATGCTAAGATGCTTAAATACACTTCTTATAGGATTTTTTTTATTTTATATATTCTTCAGAAAAAGAAGCAGTACAGAATTTTTATATCTCCCATTTATCAGGAAATGTATCACCAGTTTGTTTTTTAAAGCCAGAATCTGGTGCAAATGTGTCCTGGATGTGTGTCTGAAGATGGACATAGTTTATTCAAATGACCATTAGCACCATTACCAAATATAAGATAACAAAACTTCAATCAGACTTGGACTAAAACCAATTCACATTTTCAACATAAAAGTCCTGGCACCCAGAAGCTGACCGTAGTACAAGATCACTGCCGTAACAACCTTAAACACTCTTCTGTGGGACTCTTTCTGTGACACAACATCAGAGCTAATAGCTGTGGTTACAGTGTTATGGTTTCAGCAAGAATGGGTTAAGCGTACAACCACAGCATCCTTTTGACCAATCCACTCGAATGCAAGTCATCAGATCTCTACTGAGACAACATCTAAGGCCAGTTTGATGGGACAGCTCACATGCATCAGTTCACACAAAGGACTAGAAATGACCTACGAGAGAGCAAGACAGGATATGAAGAGTGTCAGACAGAGAAAGAGCATAAACAATGACAAAAAAGCACAAGGGTGAGTCAGAAGAGGAAGAGGGGGATGAGAGGAAATGACGTGATGCAACTCGCAAAGATATCAAATGTTGGGGGAGGGATGGAGGACGTGGCCCACAAAGAAAACAAAAGTCGGTCCACACAAGAATAGTTTAACTCTTGGAAAAAAATAAAGGGAGAAATAGACAGACACAAGAAAAAACTGGAAAGCCAAAGATGGTGATAAAAACAGCTGTTTTTTAAGGAAGTACAAATGGATAAGTAAAGTATTGTAGCACTGCATTTCCTATAAACATGTTAAAAAATAAACATAAATACTTTGTAAACATAACTTGTTTTAATTTATAAAACTTCATAAAGTTCATTAAGATTTTGCAATGCTATACTATATATTTGACACTTTTTATTTTAAATGATTGGTGTGTAAAATGTGAGTGTAAAATTTACATATATATATATATATATATATATATATATATATATATATATTTTTTTTTTTTACACAAATAATATTTATTTATATAATTATATAATAATATAATCTATAACAATATAGTCACAATACATCTTTAATAGAAAGAAAATACAATTGCAAACTGACATTACGTATTGCAGCACTCATGGATTTCTGTATTTATCAATACATAAAAAAAAAATAATAATAATTTCACACTATATTTAAAGTCTTAAATCGCTGCATTGATAATTAAAATTTTTTTATTTAAAATGATTTCAAGTGACGTAACAATTGTTATATATTTATATTTAATAATATTTTTTATATAAATAATAGATATCTATGTAACAATATAATACATTTATAATAGATTATGATCACAGTACAGTTTTTTAAACATACTAATTTGTTTACACACATCAACACATTTTACACTACTGAAGCTATATTACACTGAATATGAACTGCATTCCAATGTCGATTCTAAAACTTTATTCTAGAGAATTCTTTACATAATCAGGATTTGGGGTGTCTTTAACAGGCCTACCCCTTGTGTAGCTGAAGTCTCTGGATGGGTGATGTTGTTTTCGTTGCTGTGCTGCTCTGTGAGGGATGTATGTCTTCCCTCCTCGTTAGCCATGTCACACCCTCTGTCTCCCTGCGTCGGCCCACCCGGCTGTGATAAAGTCTGCTAATAAAATCTCCCACTGGAGCGAGAATCGGCCAACCCACCCCCGCCGAGACCCTCTTTATCAAAACCACTTCACAACAGAGACAGCTTCCCCCTCGACTAAAGAAAGGCGAAAAACGGAAGCAGTGTGTGGGGGTGAGCTGCAGGAAGGAGGAGAAAAAAGCAAAGCGACAGATTAAGACACTGAGAGAAAGTATGACTAAGCTCCACCCCTCAGCTTCACTTCAACAAGCAAGTCACTCTAAACTCTTCCCAGTCATGCGTGCTGCATTTTGTGCAATCTACAGAGAAACAGATGCAAGCAGTTGCACTGAAAAGCGATACAAAGTTCACCATCATCATCTAAACAGAACACAAAAGTATGTCACTGTCTGACAGTAATTTAGTGAAGACACAGGAAGAAGTGAATAAAAAAAAAGTTTACATTTTATGTCAGTTGCTGCTTTTTTTCATGTGAACTGTTACTTTAATAATCATATGACACTTTACCCAGCATACCCAGAATCTAAATGAATCATGAAAAGAGGAATATAGAAAGAGAACAAGCATTTAAGGGTTATGAAAAGGTACAAGAATGAAGATAATAAATGCAGGGTCACTTTTACAGCACATGCAGGCCAGTAAAAGTCAAATAATGTTTAGGGCTTTTCACAAAGTGCTAAACCCCGGGTTATCATTCTTGTAAACCCTGGGTATATATAGGAATGTTTAACAGTGGGGTTAGCAGCACTTTTTCATTGGGGATATGAAATCCTTGCTCCGGCGCATGGTTAGCACTGCTTTTGTGCTGTTAACCCTTCATTAGTCTTTCATAGCCAGACTTTCAGCTGTCATTCTGGAATCCATGGCAGCTTTCACTGGCCAAGCCCCGCCCATGAGTCTGTTTGACAGACATGTCAAACAACCAATCACAGTTTGTTTTGTTTATCCTCATGTTTCGAGGTGTGGAAATGTCACCACAATAACAGACCTGTGTGTAAAACTCTCGGACATATTTTAAAGATTCTATTAACTTTGAATATTTCACATACTCTTGAAACTCCAGTGTTTAGTTGATCCTGATAAGCCCTCGTCGTCACAGTTGGTGATGGCTTTCTTCTTTCGCGAGAGGGTACGGCGCCATGGTATCTTTGTTCCCGGGTGGAACGTTAAAGAACGCAACACACACATCCCCCGGATATCCTGTAGAATTCAACCAATCCGATGACGACTTTGACACTTCTGAAGTGTTTCCATTTTTGTGTCCCGTATATTTTCACTGTATTTCAGAAGCATTCTCCATCCACACTACAAAACCAAAACATGTCACATGGCCATTCATGCAGGTACAACAATGAGCATAATGTTTACACAATCATCAATGATACAAGGAACGAATGTGGGCAGCCACGCTATCGTTTTCCAACTTATGTAAGCAGTCCTCAACACTGATTGCTATCACTTTTAAAATCCTTTGACACTTTACCATTATAATTTAATTTTAAAGCACAGCCACCACAAAATCAGACACCTCTTTTACTTTGAGATGGTTATGAGGTTAAGTAAACATTTTAACGACTGAAGGAAAAATTGTAAAATGATGATAATAAACGTGAAACGTTTTTTTTTGCCTATCTTTGTAGTCTGACTCGATAGTATATTTTGGCAATATACAAAGTCCAAATAATGACACTGTTATTTGCTAAGAAAAGAAATCCCAGGTGAACACCAGGGGGCGTTTGATGTTTGAACAGAATTGTTAAACGAAATAAGATTAAAAATGTCTGTTTGATATCAGTTTGCAGGAGAGACCTTTGCTGACACTACTTTGGAAGACTGTAATAATAACAGACATTGTAAAAGACAGAATGCAGATGCATACAGAGTCAAAATAAATATTTGAAGGGCAGATGAATAATAAAAGTATAAAGTTGGTATAAAATTTCAGGAAATATAGTTAACTGTTAACAACCAGATTCCACTCAGTTTCACTTTAGATCTGGTCCCAGACGTCATTCCGTCACTTTCACAGCGTGTCTAAAAGCCCTGGGTTTAATTAAGATTTAACAGCAAGATGTAGCCAACAGCCTGAACTCAGTATGTGTGAGACGGAAGGTTGTTTAGGGTGTGTACACATCATTACTGACTGGTTTGAAATCCTTAAGCAAGCTCCCAAAACTAAACACACACTAAATCATTAAATGAAACATGCCTATCCTGTTATGCAAATACTTACACTCCATACACCATTTACATATGAATTTGGCATATGCTTTCACCCAAAGCATCAGTTTGTGTGTTCTCTGGGAACTGAACCCATGGTCTTGATGAGAGATGCATAATGCTTTATAATCAACAAAGCAGTCACTGCCAGTATACACTGAACTTACTTTTTGAATGTCAGCTGATGTTTTTTCACCACTTTTTGTCATAAGAAAGCACAGAAGTGTCATGAATAAACATTTATGATAATGGGAGGACAGGCATAAAACCGTGCACCTCTGAACAGCACTTGAAGAAAGTCACCAAGACAACCCTAATATGAGCCCTTGTGCTGTTCAACCCAAACCCGAGCAGCGCTCATTGTCAGGTCATGCTTACCCAAACACACACACACACACACACACACACACACACACAGAGGGAGCTCTATTCAGCTGCTGTGGCTTGTGAGAATGCCAGCAATTCTATGCTCAGTCAAAGCCCTGAAGCCAAATGACTGTCCTTCCTTCTGTTTCGCTCTCTCTCTCTCTCTCTCTCTGCCCAGTCATGAGCTCTGGATACATTTACCCTCATTTCATCTTGAACATTTGCTTGCACTAACTGTGAAATAGTTGTCCAAATAGAGAGGAGTCGAGGACAACCAAGAAATGTCTACTTTAAAGTGGGCATGAAATGAAAATTCATCCAATTCTCTAAATACATGTCATTGATTTTAACAAGATTTATTTTATTTTATTTTTGACCTTTTGATTTTTAATCAAATTAGCCATTCTTCCGTCAAAAAACATTGGACATTCTAGAATCCTGAATTATCATCATTAGTCTGCTTAAAATCACCCAATTCTTACAACCTACTGCAAGCTGGTATATTAAGATGCCTGCATCCAATCAACAACTGATGGACAGAACCAAGTCCCGCCCTTTTTACCATATTACTCAGAAGTATGTCACAATACAGGAAAATGTCACTACATCCGTTTCATCATGACTTTAAGGAAGTCCTGTATAATTAGGCAGGTTTTGAGTTCACTGACCCTGACGTGCTTTTATAAGAGATGTTTACACAAGATGCAACAAAGAGCAAGGGGAAAAAAAGAAAGAGAGAGAAAATAAAATCTAGGAGAACTAGTTGACCACAGCGGCTCATCCCAAAAAAATAAAAAAAATTGGAAGGAAAAGGAAGATTAAAAAAATTGTAAACGAGAAATTTCCCATGCAAAGCTTCTGGTTGGGCTCTTTACTACATATACACATAAACACACACCGACACATCTGGAGCATTCTTGACATTCTCGTGTGGTGAGCATTAGTGTTTAGTGTCAGATTGATGAATAGAGACTGAGGCCCACAAACACAGGACTATATTTAGATATATCCAGACCTATGGAGATTTTGGAGCAAGTTCATATCTGACAGCATAGTGTGAAGTGTCTGATTGATTATATCCCAAACTAATGGCTTTTTCCATTTGTTAACAATATTATCTGACAGACATTTTGCATATGTGTGTGCACATGCGGAGGAAAATAGTTCCTTAGGAGGTCATTGTGCATTTCGCCATGGGTTTTCAGTGTGTTCATTATGGGCTGAAATGAATAGTGTGTGTGTGAGTGCACACTGAGTTCAGATGAATAGTTTCATTGTGGCATCGTTCGGAAAAAGCCCACTTAAAATCTCTATTGTACTCACTCAAACTCTTAGACTGAGATATCATTGTGCCATAGTGGATTACACTCTTTAATACTCTTACAATTGTATCTAAACTATCTTTTCAAATATCTAGATAGTGGCTTCCTAAACTGATTATCTTTCAGTCGATACACAAGTTGACTACAAGCTGCCATTTGAGAGGCTTTTATTTTACAAAATAATATGAAGGAAGTGAGAGAAACAAAAGTGTCCAGAAAGTGGGTGTGAGATCAAGGGCATCCTAACTACATTGGGTCTCCTTAAATTGCAAGGGAATGATCTGAAGCAAGATCAGTCCAGGGTCAGTGGGTGAGAGGTGGCCCTGTTCTGCTGCATGCAATTCAAAAGCAGTTTTTTTTGTTTTGTTTTTTTGCACTAGCATATATTAAAAGAAAAAGATAAAATACATAGAAATTTCCAATAGCTGTTGGAAAAATAGTATAGGTATAGTTTAGTAAATGTCAGGGGTTGGCAACCTATTCGGCATGACGTGCCATTTTTTATTTTTCTGGTTAACCACTGTGCCACCGCCCCCCGTAACTGATACTATAAAAAAAAAAAAAAAATTTGATGCTAACAGTTTCTGAATATTTTTTTATAAATATTTCTTTTTTACTTTCCACAAAAAATTTTAATAACATAAACAGTGTGCCATATGTGTGTGTGTGACAAGGCAGTTGCATTAAAACAGTACAGTTTAATAACTATTAATGCGCTGCTTTAATTGATGTGCGTGTGCGTGAAGCTCATAAACTTGTCATTGTTGCCACATGACTTTTATAAATCGATACTGAATCACTACATTATATTCCTCAACAAAGGGGCAAAAGTATGCAGTTTTCCCTATTGCTCGTGTGCCAGCGATCATCCCTCACACCTCACACCCTCACAGTAAGTTACCGACCCCTGGTATAGATAATAATTTTTACATGTTTTAAACCCAATCAAAACCAAAATAAAATCTGTAGGAACCAGTAGCTGGGTTTCCATGACAGATTTTAGCAAAATTTTTGCGATATGTTATTAATGTTGATAAAAACTGTTGCAAAATGATAGTTTTTCTATTAACTGATTTTATGTGATTAAACTGGCATTTATTGTTCCTCTCGCAATAAGTCATGGCTATGGATGTTGGTAGGTTTACGCATATCGCAGCCACCACACTAGCCATTCATTTTAATCAAGGAGATGTATTCGTGTATCTTTAGCAAAGCAGCATGGAGAGCCACTTCTGGGACACGTTGGAAATGTCCAGTAGCTGGTATTTTTTTGAGGTTATAGTACATTAAAGAATGATCATATGATTTTTACGTATACCAGGTAACCTGTAAATGCGAAAAAAAAGTAATTTCCATTGCAGCTTTTCAAAATATTAATTTTTTTCCAAATATTTTCCGAAAAACCAATTCAAAAACTTAGTTTTTGCAATAATGGAAGTATTTGCGAAAATTACTTTTCCATTGGGCGTATTTTCAATTCACAATTTCAATTTGCGCAATTTTAAGGGTTATGGAAATGTGGCTAACGTCTTTAAAGAGATAGTTCACCCCAAAATATTCACCCTCATGTTGTTCCAAACCTACATGCATTTTGACACATTGAAGACAATTTGAAGAAAGCGACTTTAATTACATGGACAGAAAAAGTAATATAGGTTTAGAACAACGAGAGGAGGAGTTTACAGAAATAGTGAAAACTTGCACCAGGTGTTTCTTATCATCTGTTCTGAGCAGAGTTCTTCACACTGCTTCTCTTGGCTGGCCTCCTATCACGAGCCAAGTTGTGAGCTGACTTGATGATGATGATGGAACTGGGCCGGTTTCTTCTTCACAGCCTGAGCAAAGCTTTTTATCACAGGGAGATACAAGGTTTGGCTCAGTCCACAAATTTCACACTGCAATCATCAGATGTTTGAGAGGGTGGCAGATTAAACATGGTCCTATTCATCAGGATTTATGTTCCAACATAACTCTTTTTAAAACAACATATTATATTATATTCTACATTATATTCTATAAATATTTAAATCTTTTTTTCATTTAATAAATATAATAATATTAATAAAAATAAGTTATTATTCAATGTTTTGCCGGTGTCAATGCTGAAAATGTAGCAGCTGTACAACCATATTTTGGATTATTTAAAAAGAAACTTTCCTTATGACAAGGAACATTTTAGCTGTTTCCTGTTTTTGAAGCCATTTCTATTTCCCCAATTCTAGATGTACAACCGCTTAAACAAAAGATACACGCTTGAATGACTGATGCATATGAACTATTTTAAAAGTTAATTTTTACTCCAAAGTTTTAAACTCTAAGATCTTAGACACTGTTGGTGAATTATTACAACTAGATTTGCCCTAATTATTTGCCTGAGTTCATTATAAAGCTTTGCTCCTGTTCTTTCACCCTCCTGTGAGACAGTATCCTGTGACATCACTAATCATGGTTGCTATGGCAGCAGTTGTCCTGGAAACTAGTGTGCAAACACCTGTGACCACTCCCAATATCTCACATTTGCAACAAGGTGCATTTCACATGCAGAGCTGATCAAATCTATCCGACAGTATGCATGTCTGATAAATGTCTAAAAATAACCAGGAAGAGGTATTTAACTGTCATGTTTGAAATGCACTGAATGTTAATAATGTATTTGCATAAAGCATAAGTCTTCCTTGTGAAAAACCAACTGATCCTATTGGTGAATAATGAATACGATCAGCAGAACAAAGGCCTATATGACTTTGTTACTGTACTACAATGCATCTCTTTTATTATCTGTACTCAGCATATATGTGTCAATGAGGAAATCAGACAATTTCTTCCTGGAGTGGAATATTTATGGCTGTGGTTTATCCCTTCGCTTAAAGGTTATCTTAGATGGGATGAATGATGGAATTGTTGAAAGAGTCGCTTGTGTATCTCACACAGACACCGTATTATGTAGAAGTAAGTAGCTTGTAAAACTCTAGACCCACCCAGTGTCAAGAGACTGGGCTGAGACACACTGACCTGGAGAAGTTTTTTCTCTTTCTCAAATTCTCACACACACACACACACACACACACACACACACACACACACACACACACACACAGTGGTCATGTACACAAACACAGGAAGGCGTGTGCACGTCCTCCTTTCTGAAGTGACAGACAAAAAAGAAGCGAAGCTTTTCCGTCACATAACATTACTAACAAGTTTTTTCTAAAATGTCGCTTCGCTTCTCAACTTGCAGGCAAAAAGAAAATCTGTGGTCTTGACAGGTAAATGACTTTTATAAGGAACAGAAACAGAAAATGACAAATACATAAACGAACTACTGTACTGTACTCAGTTACAAAAGGTCTCCTGGGAATGTCAACCACCTAAATGTTGTTAAATAAACTCTCTTGCATGTTCCACTGTAAATGTGTGTAATATGCTTACAAACTGAGGTGTGACTAGAGTTGGAACGAATTCCTCTTCACCTAATAACTTCAAAACAAATATTTGCAAAAAGTGTTTGTGTTAAAGTTCCAAAAACTATTAAAAGCTTTGTCAATGTATAATGACCATTTTGGTGTTTTCAGGTGTTTGTGCAAATGTTGGTGATTAGTGTTTATTGTGTAAGTCTAATGTGCTATCATTAAATTATTTTATTTGTAGGCATTAGATCAGCCATCTGCTAAATCAGCAATGGATGTCCCAGTGACCCGGGGTGAGTTTTAGGCCAGCTGATGGAACGGTTAGTCGACCTATTGGGGAAGTCGTAGCCTAGTGGTTAGAGAGTTTGACTCTTAACCCTAGGGTTGTGGGTTCGAGTCTCAGGCCAGCAATACCATGTCTTAGGTGCCCTTGAGCAAGGCACCGAACCCTCCAACTGTTCCCCGGGCGTCGCAGCATAAATGGCTGTCCACTGCTCCGGGTGTGTGTTCACTGCTGTGTGTGTGCACTTTGGATGGGTTAAATGCAGAGCATGAATTCTGAGTATGGGTCACCATACTTGGCTGAATGTCATGTCACTTTCACTATTGTGCCAATCCAGTATACATTAATTGATCATGTGCTATACATGTCACTTGTTTTTCGGTCATGTACTGAATATTCATTCATTCTGTCTAAGATAGACAAAGTTTTGTTGATTTTTGTGGAAATGACTCATAATAGTCAGTCACGCAAGCAACCATGAATTCCTAGCTGCCAAAGAGTTACACTATAGTTGTAGTTGTGACACCAGCTGAAATCTATCAGTAATCAGAAAGCAATCCTGCCCCTAGTCAGTGGAAATTAATATCAGCTGCTTCAGTCCCAACACCTACAGTACCAGGATGATGAAGATGAAACAAGGGCCAAGGAAACTCTCAATTGGTTTCAGAAAAAGAAAATAAAGCTGCTAGAATGGCCCAGCCAGTCACCTGACTTGAATCAAATAGAAAATCTATGGAAATAACAACAGATCAGGATTCATAGAAGAGGCCCACAGAACTGTAAAGATTTAAAGATTGTTTGCGTGGAAGAATGGACCAAAATCACTCCTGAGCAATGCGTGCGACTAGTTTCTCCTTACAGGAAGAGTCTTTAAGCTGTCATTACCAACAAATGCTTTTGTACAAAGTATTAAATACATTTCAGTAGTTGGTACTGCAAAATATTTCTTCCTTGTGTCATTCCATTTTATTACACAATTTCTGAACTTATATGTTTTGTTTTCTTTGTATGTATGGGGTACTCTGGTTGTTACCAACATCTGGTTAACATTTCATGTCAACAGCACCTTTAGAAATATATTTACTCAGAAAAATGGTGATCTGTTCAATAATTATTTCAACCACTGTATATACATACAGTTGGTCAAAATAACAAATGTTTTCGCTTGTTTTGATTATAAATCAGGGCTATTCCACTAGGGGTGTGCACGTATAGTCGAACATTTGAATATGCGATCTGCTCTAAATATTCGATAAATAAAAATGATATTCGAATTTCGCAAAAAAAAGAAAAGAAATTCACAATAAAACCTAATTTGGTCACTTTCTGTGATTCTCCATGGCATATTTGAAGATGTATGCAAGCAAAAATAATTAATGAATGAATAAGGGGCCGTTCAAATATCGCCCATAAAAATGCGTGGAAAGCGATAGGCGCTCCGCTTTCTCCTTCTTTCCAAAGCGATCGGGCAGAAGCGCTCCTGAGGCGTCTGCCATTGCTAAGCAACAATTACGTGCTCTCTCCATGAAGACGTGGAAATTTCAGCAAAGGATAAATGGATTTGCAGCACAAAAAATCGCTTTCAATAGCTCTGCTACTAAATTTATTTCAAAATGGCAATCCATATACAACTATGATCTATGAGCTTTCAACGTTGTTACGGGAAAGGATGAAGCTGAATGTTTAGTTGTCACATGACCTGCGGTGCACTTGCAGCATTCTGAAGTTGAGATGTTTTTTACTCGATGCTGTGCGGACGCTCCTGGAAAAAACGGGCGCGTCGCACTGCATGCGCATCACGACCGCGTCACTTTTATTATGAGCGTGCATACTGTGCGCCTACATTGGAAATAACGAATTTGAGCACTCAGAAGACGAACCCTAAGAACTGCGGTCTTCTACAGTACTTCAAATATGCCGTGGAGAATCACAGAACGTGACCGAGTTCAAGAACATTGTTGCGGCATGTCTCAAGCAATGAATAAACACTGCTAACTTGGAGAATGCAGTGTAAACTCCTCTTCTCACGTCTGCACTAGACCCTCGGGCACAAACATCTCAGGTTTCTCGATGATAACATGAGAGAAGTAAGAAAAAAAACTTTTTTGAACATTATCATAACATTTTCCTTGATGCGAGTGGTGCGCCACCAACGATGAAGAGGATGCAATGCCCACTCGTCGGAAAAGGCTGAGCCAGTTCTTCAGCGATGATTACAGAGGCCAGCCGAGACGAGTGGGAACAGTTCTTGCTGGAGCTATGTATTCCACCAGATGAAGATCCCATTCAGTGGTGAAACGAAAACACGAAACGCTTCACAAAACTTAGTCTCTTAGCACACCGTTATTTGTGAGTCCCGACAACGTCTGTGCCGTCAGAGTGTGTTTTCTCCGCGGCCGGCCATATTGTTAACAGACTAAGGAGCCGACTTTCCCCCAATCATGTTTACATGCTCATATTTCTTAACAAGAACATTTAAAACAATAGGAAAAAAAAGCAAAAAATATTTGATGACAGTTTAAAAGTTTAAAAGTTAAGTGTAGGCTACGTTCTACAAAAGCCTAATTGCTGCAGGCTGCTTTACGTTTTTTCTTTGTTCACTTTTTTTTTTTTTTATCTGTACTTTTGTTTGTTTGCATGCATTTTTTCAGCTACAAAACACGATGTGTAATGTTCAAGCTTATTGTATGTAAGCTTGTTCAAAATGACGGAAACAATAAATGTTGCTGAAAAATAACGTTTGATTAAACTTAATTTAAATAAACGAATATTCGAATATTCGTTTTTTGTGAGCTCAAATATTCGAATGTGATATTTGCGGAAAACGCCCATCCCTATATTCCACTAAATATTGATTTCTTAATTCTTCCTAAAGTAAAAATCTAAAATCCAAAAATTATCTTTTTTGTAATTTTGACCAATTGTCATGTCATGCTCGTAATAACAACATTTTTATTTATAATTGGGAAGAACTGTCATCAGTTGTTTACTGAATATAACAAAAAATATGTTTTACTCATACATATAAATGTAAATAAACTGTACATTTCTTTTTTCCATATAAAATAAGATAAAATCAAATCATGATGAGGTCAGTGAAAATATTTAAAGGGTAAGTACAAATCTGAAGTACTGACCCAAACAAATTAATTTAAAAATCCTAACCATAAAACTAATCCATCTACAACTACTTCATTTGCTCTATACTTCACAAAAACTGACATAATCATCCCTAAATTAACAGAATGAATCAGTAAACTACAATGATGATCTTTTGTTAGGGACACAAGAGAGGGAAAACCCCTGAAATTCAGGCTCAAATTCAGTTTATTCTCTCAGAGCAATCCGATCTCCAAAGAGAGTGCCTGAATCCTAAATTGAGCCTGGAAATCTAAGAGAGCCGGGGGAGTGACAGAGAGCTGACCGGTATGATAAAGGGAGAGACAGACAGAGAGGGGAGTTTTGGAGTGAAGGAGGGGGAGAAGCAGAGCAGCTGGTGTTTCACAAAGAGGAAGGGGGGAAGAGAGAGAGATAGAAGCAGAGAGAGAGATTACAACAGCTACTACACCCTGCGGATCAGTTTACAACACCCTAACTGTTGCATGCTCTCGCAGACAAAGAGCAACAGGCCATGTGGATGGGAGGGGAGGATGTGTCTTTCTGCAGATTATGCTAGCTTTCACAGCATTAAATATTCATCGCTTTGGGATGTATTAACAGGATGGCTTCCAAATAAATGATTTCACAGGGCGAGTCAAATTGAAATTCCTGCACTGAACCAAGAAACATGGTTTTTAATTGCTTTATAAAAATCGGAAATTAACACACTGATAAAAAATTCAAATAACACACACATAGAGGACCAATTTTAAGAGTGCACATTATTGACATTTCTTCCTGAATCACAAAGCAAGCAATTAAACCACAATGAACAATTAGATTAGATAAGAGAAAGAGAGCATTTAGTAAGTAGTTGAGTACTTCAAGATCAATGTATGGAGAACTAGCCCAAGGCTTTGAAATAATGGAAGTGTAGTTTTGGTAATGGAACAGTTGTGCAAGCTGCTCTAATGCTACAGAACACTGGATAATGAGCAGAACCCATCATGGCAACAGAACTAATGATGTCAGAGAGGGGAGGAGCTGGAGCGGAAACAAGGCTATGGAACACATGGCCAAAGTTTGCATTCATGAGGTCATGAGAAAATGCAGCTGTTTTAAACTTTGGGAAAAAATGGGGAGGGAAGCGATTGAGTTTCTTAGCCTACCGCCCGAGTATTAAACCAGCTGTTTATTAGTTTAAAAACATGAATACATTGGTATCCTCTTCACTGGATAAAGTGGAAGTGCAGGGATGCACTGATATACATGTTACACCACAGCAACAGTATCGGGAGATGGTTGCACAAAGAAACCATTAGGTAAATACAAGTTAGCCCAATCCGAGGCTTAAACAATGACTTAAAGTTGCCCTAGGAGGTCAACACAAACATGACAGCAGTGAGTCACCAGCACACACACTAGCAGGGTCAGTAAATTGGGTGAGGGTGTGGCGGTAGAGCACAACATTAAGTCATTGGTGAATACGTTCTGGAGCTGTGGTAACACAATGGACTCCATTATGCCTGAGCATCAGTCTCATGCCCTCCTGATCCCCTCCAAAACTGCCCCATCAGCCAAACACACCACAGCCAATCAGAGCTCAGCAATAACTTTTCTGGCCAGCAGAAAAACAGACAAGATACTGACAATACACTCTTGGCAGGCTCATCTCTGAGCAATCCTCACCAAGTGAAATCCAAATTAACTATACTAAATGTTGGAACCAACAAAAAAAGTAGTCTTTCTTACCACCCTTAAGAATTAAAGGTTCTATATTAGCAATGATGGTTCCATGAAGAACAATTAAAGGAATATTTCACCCAAAAATGAAAGTTATATCATTAATTACTCACCCTCATGTTGTTCCAAATCTGTTGGACATTCGTTCATCTTAGGAACACAAATGAAGATAATTTTTATATATTTTTTTACGTTCAGATCAAAGTATGAGCTTACAGTACGTTGATACTCTCCAAAACGACAGAAGGGTGACACGAAGGAGATGAATTGTTGAATAAAGTTGTTATTTTCGTTTTCTTTGAACACAAAAAGTATTCTCCTATCTTTGTAAAATTACAGTTGAACAAGGATGTATGGGTTTGGAACGACATGAGGGTGAGAAATTAATAAATTCATTTTTGGGTGAACTAACTTTTTAACATCCATGGAGCCATTCCATTGAATAAAAAGTTATTTAGAGTAAAAAGATTCTTTGAATAAGCAAAAAGTTATTAAAATTAAGAAAATTATGGTTCTTTCACAAACTGTTCACTAAAGGATTCTTTGTGGATCCCAAAATTATAATTTATGGATATGATTTTTTAAGGGCATACATTTATGAAAGAAAAAAAAAAAAAAGTAATAAAAAGATGACAATTTCCATTTCTGGGTGAACTACTCCCTCATTGCACTAAATGGCTTACTATAAAATGAACTGCAAATATCCATCAATACAAAAATACATAAAACGAAGCCAAACAGGTAGACTGTGTACCTAATTCTATTAACCCCCATACAGGCACATCGATTTGCTGATGGTATGTACTAAAAAAAACAATATGCAATTGTGTTAAAAGCCAGGGAAGTAAAGACAGGACAGGAAACAGGGAATTGGCATTCTTTTCAAACTCCATTAAGCTGGCCTAATGCGTAGAGGGCTGGGAACTTACTTAATAAAACACACAGATACACACCAGGACACATGAGTTCACAGGGATAAAGGCTTTGCAGAACATGCTAGCCTAGCACATAACATTAAGATCTGTCAGCTCCATCTGTGAACTAGTAATCTAGTGAGCAAATAAAGTGTTAGATTCTGTCAGCAAGGAGGTTGTGAGATGCATCTGTGTACAGAATCTCCCGCTGTGAGGATAAGAAAGATAAGATCATCACATCTATGAAACTGAAACCTGGCGGAGCTCTAAAACAAACTAAAAATATTATGCTTATTATGTGAACCAGCTGTTGTCATTTAGTCGCTGACATAATCCCATTCACATTCCTGATGACTGTTCTTGCTGAGTCATCCCATGTGTGGACACAAGTGTGTGCGTGAGGCAGTCCACACTGTGAGATGTAACTGTGTAGGAGAGACACTTTATGTGAATTTGTGTATGAATACCACTTTGTTGGTGTTTTCCATTCTGTTTTGGTCACTTCTGGCAGCAAACATTCAGCTGTATTGTCTCGTACATCTAATATACAGAATTTCTGAACTGATAAAACATCGGTGCCCTGTAGCATTCGGTCAGTTTCAGCAGATTATTCAAATAACCAAATTAGATGGTTCACGTAAGTTCATTTTAAAATCCACCAAATTTTTATGATGTTACGATTTCTAATTCCAATTAACTAAAGTTTAATATTTTCTTATCGTTTACTCACCATCATCTTGTTTTAAACCTGTATGACTTACTTTCTTAAAAGAACATAAAGTAAAGTGTTCTTTGTCCAAACAAATGTTAATAATGCCCAAAAGTATTTGGTTACCAACGTTTTTTTGTGTTTGCAGAAGAAAGTAAGACTACATTTACACTAGTGCTTTATGGTTTTAAAAATGCATAACTTTTGCTAGTTTTGCTGAGAATTTTGAAAATGCCATTTTTAAATGAAAACGCACCAGTGTAAACAGTTTTAGAAATAACATGAAAGTGAGTAAACAGTGAAAGAATTTTCATTTTGGGGTGAAGTTAAGTATCCCTTTAAAGCTCAATAAGCATATTAATTTTTACTGTGAAAAATGTACTATATTACATACACAAAATTTACTAAATTCAAGATACAGTAGATTTAAAAAATGACAAGGTAGAACGCTTCTGTTTACTGGTGTAGTTGGCTATTTAATTAATCTGCTGAAAATTACCAGTCAGCCTGGCTGATATATTGACTATAACTAGTCCAGTTAATGGTGACACACATTACTATTTTAAAGCTTTTTGTTATACATGTGTTTTAAACTGCTTATGACACTTTCCCAAAAGATCTCGTCAGCATATGTGCCCATGTTACATAACATAAGTGTGCTAGCTTATATTTAATTAACAATAAATAGCCAGACAGATAAACCTGTTCTTTAAACATGTTCCAGAAGTCATAAAAGAGCAAAGGTTATCTACACAAGGCCTTAACTTTGTCTTCATATTATTTATGTTTCAGTTCAATAAGATTTCATATGAACAATATTCTGGCAAACCACCATGATGAGTGTTAGAGAAACCATAAATATTGCTGTTTAACACAGAGCAGGTCACAAAACAACTCGAGCTAACAAGCTCAACAGGACTTTCCAGACGAATTGCAGTATATTTAGTGTACAACCCAAACATTTTGGCTGTGTTCAGCAAAAGATAATGCCCCTTTACACTATAATGGAAGAGAAAAGACCCCTCAGATGAAGAGTGGATGGGGGACGCCATTCAGATGGGTTTAGTAAAAGTGAATGCATCTGTTGGGTCTCCCAAATCCATGGGATTCTTTTAGTATAATGAAACACGTGGGAGGTTTTAGCAAACAACTTACTTGGATGGAGTCATTTGCCATTGTTGTCTCTGGATTGTCGTTTGAGTCAGGACACCCAAATTCCCCCTCTTCCTAGAGTCGCAGCGACCGACGAGTCTATTCTTCTGTTAGCTCTCAATGCAACACTTTAAGATCCAGCAGCGCTTGAACAGCTTATTAAAACTCTGTGCATGTAATAAATACTGTTGCATCACTGTCAGACCAGAGGCACCTTGTCATCTGGGCATAACCGAAGCTATTATGCGCGTTCCTTCAATGCACAATAAAACAACTGCACGTGAAACATGACATAAAAGCATCAGCTATATAAATTACAACGTCCATTCAGACTATCCACTGACATCTCGACAGCTTGCAGGAAAGTGGCGTGTATTTTTCCATGATAGCGTCCTGGAGTAGTTCTGCCGGAGCTCGATACAGCTGCATACATGCACCGCACTGGGCAGGGCAACTGGTCAAAAGTGTTCAGCTTTTCTTCTCAATTCATCACCGGAAAATACCGACGAGTCTATTCAGTTCAACTGCTGTCTGATCATCAATCGAGGCCCGAGGAGCTCACATTCACAGCCGGTGAATAATACAGCAATCTGCTGCTCTGTAAGAGATACTGTCGCCGCCTGGCTCTCTGCGGCTCGCGCCAGTGATGATCGCTCTCTCGCGCGGCAGGGTCGTTCACTATCCCCGGGCGCGAGCGATGTGGACGGTCACGTGACCTCGCATTGTGTGTCCACAAGCAAATGAATTTGGTTTCATCGCTCTCTCGTGGCTCGTGGCAGACATCGTTTCAAAACTGTTGATTCACACTGCAAAGTATATGTTCAAAGCATAGGTTCAAAGGTTAGAGCGGGTGTTTCTAAAATAATGTTATTTATTAAACATACCCTTTTAAATGAGCACATTCATCTAAGACCAAATTTATTAAAACAACTAAGAATTATATTAAAATCTTAAATGTGATAGTATTCTTGAGTTCGCAAGTACTCTTTATTTTCTCTTAAAGACCCCATGAAATCAAACTTAAAGTGATAGTTCACCCTAAAATGAAAAAAAACCTCATGATTTGCTCACCTTCATGCCATCCTACTGTAGGTGTATATGACTTCATTCTTTCAGACAAATACAATAGGAGATATATTAAAAATGGTCCTGGCTCTCCCAAATTTATAATGGCAGTGAATGGGGGTCGAGGTTTTGAGGTAAAAACTGCATAAATCCATCATAAAAGTGATCCATGCGGTTTCGGTGAGTTTACTTATGGCCTTTCTGAAGTGAACCGATGGATTTGTGTAAGAATAGTGTCCATATTTAAAACTTCATAAATGGTAATCTCTGGCTTCCACTTGCTTTCATATGTACGTACACAAAAGTGGCATTCAAGCTGATGTCGTAGGAGGTAACGTAATACAAATAAAACCAAAATAAAAACATGGTTACTACAGTAGTTAAACCATGGTAACCACAAATTAATCATAGTTTTGCTAGAATGAACATAGTTTTAACATGGTATCTGTAGCAAAACTGGTTATACAAATGGCAATCACTACGCCAAACAAACATGGTTACTACACTTTTACTACAATAAAACCATGGTTAATTTTTCCACTTAACCACTTGTCTTTTTGTTCCCTATTGTTAAAGTGGGTGTGAAGACCACAAGTGTGTGTGTATAACTTTTGATCATATGATATATAACACAATTACAATGTTGCAAGACTGCATTTTTTAATTGATTAGAGTGTGGCACCAGGTGTCTTCAATATTGAACCTTTTCACAATATTCTAATTTTCTGAGATACTCCTTAGTTGTCAGTTATAATCATCAAATTTAAAAGAAATAAACATTTGAAATATATCAGTCTGTGTGTAATGAATGAACATAATATATAAGTTTCACTTTTTGAATAGAATTAGCAAAATAAACTTTTTGATGATATTCTAATTATATGACCAGCACCTGTATATACTGAACACCCTCTGGCTCAGCCTTGCACAGTAGCCATGCCCCAAACTCTCCTATTGGCTGCGCAGAGGTATGCAAATACATAGGTTGACAGGACATTGCAATCATTGGTTTTTGACCTAGGATGACAGGACATTCCAATCATTGGTTTTTGACCTAATGAAATTATTTTATGGTCGAGCCTTCTACAGAAAATGAAGATTGTATAATAATATTTATAAAATATATTTGATATATTTATTTTTATGCTGTGAAGAGACTTTGAACCAGTGTAACAAAAATTACATACACTACCTTTAAATAGAATACTTTTTGTGGTCCTAGCAGGATCAGAATAGGAAATACAAATACGGTCATGTGTGGTCTTCCAACGGTTGAGGAAATACAAATATGGTCATGGAGAGCGTAACTACAACTGGCGCGGAAATACAAATATGGTTATAGTAAGTACGTCACTCAGTCTTCAGAACCGCGACAGTTTTCTACAGTTAACCTTATTTGTTTGTTTGTTTATTATGTTAGTCACTGGTCAAATGCAGTGCACAGACTTACATTAATGGACAAAGTCAACAATTAGCCGTCAAAATTTGTGAAATTAAAGGTATGACATATTTTAAAAAGCAGAATAATCTTGCTTATCACTTAGTGCTACTATCACGTGTACTAGGCTAATTGGCGTTTACAGACGATTATCGATTGTGTTGCAACGGTGCAGTTTTCGGTTACTTTAAAATGTATTTTTACATATCTTTTCTCACATAGTTTATTTATTTAATGGTTTCGTGCAGGATTGATTAAGTCACGATGGCTAACGCAGAACATGCGGAGATGAAGTCTTCACTATGCGAAGAAACGGAGTCATCCCAGTCTCAGACAGAATTAGATACGAACACACAGACTCTTGAAGGTAATGAAGGGAAAAGTTAATTATTCTCAAAACCTAGCACACTGATGCACATAATATTGCTCTTGTTTACAGAAGCCAATGCAGTGGCGCCCTCGTTCGGCGATGAGAGGTGTTTCTCAGTTGAAGGTGCAGAAGGCACAGAAATTCAGGATAAGAGAATAATGGATGAAAAAATCTCTCCCATTGAAAGGCAACTTGAGTACTTGCTGAACAAGGCGGATGAGTTTCAAACACAGCTTTTATGGAGGTGATTTTAAGAAACAAAACATTTAGATTTTTTTTTTGGTCATTTTGTTAACAGTCAAATCTTTTTTTTTTATGTTTTAGTCGAGAGGGCCTCCAGAATTATGGGTTCGCCCATGTTGTCCCCATGTTTTTGCAAACTTGTCAGCCGTACTTCACTTACCTGGAGTCCACTGCCAGAAACTCCAACCCCTTTCGTCCACCTCTGTCCACATATATACGCACACAAGTGAGAAGCTGATTTAATCTGCACATCTTGTGCCACAAACTGCAGGAATCCACATACTTTCTGAATTTGTATCCCATCACAGCTTTTGCAGTTTTCTCAGCAACTGTGTTCTCGTCTGGAACAGCTGGTGTTGCTGTACGCCTCCTTCAGTTTCTTCTCACTAGAGGAAACTGATCCACTGAGGTACAAACCAATTATAAATCACAGACAAAACTTAGGCAGATATATAAATGAAGGTGAGGATTCAGAAGAAACTGATCCTTTATTAGCACAAAAGGAAGGCCTTATTTTAGTATGACTAGGATTCCACATAAGGATATTTCTATTACTATTATTGTTTCCTTCATTGCAAAGTTTTACCATGCATCTTTTTTTTTTTTTTACAGTATCTCACACTTCTATATTGGCCAGTGTCAAATAAACAACATGAAGCTGTCAATCTTCCGGTACTGTTGCCCTACTCCTTTTCTTGCGTCAGCCAGTACAGGTCTATACAAACGTATGCGCTGGAATGTGGAGCGACAGATAGAGGGAGAAGGAGAAGGACAGACATGTGACAGTGCAGAGTTGTAAGTGAGGTTTAGTCAGACGGAATCTTTTAGTAAGGGATCCTTCGATTTCTTTGTAAGAAAAAGTGCACATTTATTTAAAATGTATTTATTATACTTAATAAATATTAGGTAATAACGCAGACCTGCCTCTTGAAAAAAAGTTTCTGCTGAATTTGCACATACACAATAAGATATATATCAGTTTTAATGCATTTGTCCAAATGACACATTTTTAATGACAAAAAGGACCATTCAAAATGTATAATGTAACTTAGTGGTTTAATAGATTTTCAGCAAAAGCAATATTAACATATGCAAAGGGAAACTAAAATGGCAGTGTAGAAATAAGAACAGCCTTACGTGTTACATTCTAGCTTATCAACACCAAGAAAATTAAAGTCTAAATGCCATTAATAAAAAATAAAAGTCTCACAGAACCTAACTTTGGCAGGGGATAATGCCATAACCTATCTTCATCTTTACATTAACCATTTCCTACCTTCACAGTTACTTCCTGTGCTGCGAGGATGTCATTGAAGCAGCAGATGATAAGGATAGAGACGGACGGTGCGAGGCAGAAAATACAGAAACTGAGAGAGAGAGTAGAGTAGAGAGGATTTGGTCAATTGGCCGGTGGATTCAGACGTACCCTGATCCAGACACAGAGGACATCACTGATTGGTAATGTATTTTTAACTACCTACAGTTTAATAGGAAAAGATTGTTAAACAATGATTAAATGAGTTACAGTTACTAATATTAGTATCTAACCATATATTATTTTATAATACGGTTACTACTGTACAGTTACCAATTTCCACAAGAAGTCAAAAAACATAGGTAATCCTAGATAAGCATACAACCAATTGTAGATCATTTTGAGGGCAACTATTAAGCAATATGTAACTTAGAAAAACAGTTAAACCTAGATGCAAAAAGTCATTTAGTGTATATGTTTTGTAGGGTGCTGTGTTCAGTTCCTTGTGGTCAGTACAAGCAGCTGTTGTGTCTGGGAAGTGAGGAGCCTTCTTCATGCACTGCAACAGACTGCCTGCTGGGGGTGCTGCTGTCCCAGGAAACAGATGGTACATTTGGCATAAAAACATAAGCCAGTGCTCACTTATGGCCTCACCCATTTTACATAGAGCATTTGGTTTATTCAAATCAGAGGAGAGTACAGATTAAAGTTAGAAATCTGTCATCTGTGAAGGTTTGCCATTTTTCAAAAGTTTTTTAGTTCATGGCTGTTGTTGGTGTTGTTGTGCCATGTTGGTTTGTTATGTGGTAAATGATTTACACTAGTAATGGAAAGCTTGTGAAATGGAGTAAAAGTTCAAGATTAAAATGTCAAACCAACTTTATTTTTCATGAAAACATTAAAATACAGTGGCTATCCGCTAGTAGTCCGTTACAAATCCAGAAATAAAACCCGCTGGCAGTTAAGGTCCACTGCTTACTTTTCTTCCTTTTAAAATTATAAATTACAAAAATATATACACAGTAAAAGCTAGAATATGTACCACATGGAAGCAGTTGTATTCTTGCACAGTTGTTGGAAAACATGGTAAAGATCAATGAAAAGGACAGAGCATTATAAATAATGCTGTTGTATTCCTTCACGTTTTATTGTAAATCAGCCCAGTCAAAGCGGTTCTCAGTGCATTTGTTTTACTGCTGGTGTGTCTATACAGTAGCTTACCCTGTATGTTATTTGTGTATGTGGTATGTTCAAGTTATGCAACAGTAGTTAAGCCAAAAATACAGTGAAAGTCAGAATCTACCTGGAATCCCTGTGTTCCCTGATTATTATGTAAAGTGGTTCCTTTGATATATTCTAAAAAATTTGAAAAAATTGATTTCAATAAATGCTCCTACATTTACAGTGTCAAACACAGTACTAAACAGTCTCTAAACTACTTCACAGCACTAGACAAATAGGCAGTACAACAGTACAGTACAAATGAAATTAAAACCATAATCTCTCTTCATAATACAGTAAACAGACTTTATCACTGTCCCTTTAAAATAATATACATGCACCATCACATATGACAAAATGGATAATAGGGGCTCCGATAATCAAATTGTGCTTTAACATTTAACTGGGCCACGGTCAATCAGTTTAGAGACACAGAACAATCCAGAGTAGTTAAATAATAATAATAATAATAATAATAATAATAATAATTCATGCTAGATAAGACCAGCCAATTTCTGTGACCAAAGTAGGGACAGTAAACATTTGGGAGACTATTGCGACCGTGAATGAGTGTTTATTTAGCAAAAAGTCCTTCCAGCCCTCTAAACATGGGAGTCAGCCTCAGGCACAGCAAACCAGAAAACTTCAGTTCAGTTTGCATGAGTGCTGCTCCTTGTTCCTCAAATAGATACTAATAATTCATAGTTCGGACAGGTAAAGGAGGAGGCACAGTGTTTAGAAGATTCACAGTAAAGATGATCATTTGATGTAGCTGCACAGTTTTTCCTGCATCACTAAAAATATAATTAATCATCTAATTAAAAATCCCTGTAATGCATTAATCTTGAGTGGCAACGGTTCTGGTGTCAGTGATTTTCTTTTAAATGTTACAGCAGTGCATATACTTGAGGAAAAAATATAATTCATTACTTTGTATGTCATGTCTCATGCTTCTTGAAGATAAGGTTTAGACCAACGACAGTCTTTGAACCAAATTGGTTTAAAATTGTGGATAGCTTTGTATGCTTTGGAAAATGTCTAAGTTTTCTATTTTACAGTTACTTAAAGAATTAAATATATTATTTGGAACAACTACAGTTGTCGAACCAGCAATTTTACTTCAAAATACTCTCCTTCACTCTGTAGTTTTGTCCTGCAAATCTTGAGTCAAACAGTAGAATGCACAAGCAATTCATTATTCAATTACAGCATTTTGTGCCATTGATCAAGATCTGAATAAAACTGGTTTGGGTTTTTCTAATTAACATAGTGCAAGAACAAAAAATGCCTGCTTGATCTGAATTTTAAACCTGCTTTTATCTTTTTCAAAAGGTCTTCTGCTCAGAGAAGAAAGGAGACCATTTTGTTTTAACTTGCTCAGTCACTGAGTTGGCATCTTGCCTGCATTGTGGGTAGAGGGCTCAATAATGACTAAGAGATAAGTATGTAGTTCAAGCAAGCCAGACATCTCCATTAAACCTCAAGGAAATGTCCTTTTGGCATGAGGGCAGGTCCGATATGGCTGATATTGCCTCTGGATGGGTGGGGAGTGGAAATGCAAGCTCACTGCACTAGAAGAACTCTCAGGAGGAAGCAACCAAACAGAGAGCAAGATGGTGATAATCCAGCACACTGTTCTGCAGGTTCAGGTTCACACAATTTTCTACCCCAACACTTGGTGAAATAATGCAGAACAAAAATGGTTGAACCAGTCAAATCCATGACTAGACTAAATCCTCTGTAAGATTTTATAAAGAGAAGGCTCTATTATCAAATGCTACAACATGCACTTTCCTACCGGTGGACCTTCATCCACCAAGTCTTTTGAGTTCAAAAGTTCATATTTGGCAAAAGTTTCTTTCAGCTTTCATCAGTGATGTGTCTCAAGCTCTACAACGGTCCACTCGCCCTGAGCAGAGCTGCCTGGAGCCTCGGGTGAGAAGCTGCTCACAGACGTCACAGTGGCTGAAGGGGGTGTCAGAGGTGGCAGCATGTTGGGCCACAGGCTGCTTTCCAGGGGGCTGAGTGTCCCACCTGCTCCTCCAGGTAGCAGAAGAAGGGGCGAGCAACCATCACCTGCAAGCAGTAATGACTGCTTGATGAGCTGCTGGACAATGTCCACTTTCTTGCCCCAGTCAAACTCCAGATGCGGAGGTCCCTCAGGAGATCCCAAGGGAGAAGGACTGTCTTGGTCTGCTGCAGGGTCTGTCTCCTGAAGTTCTCGCTGGGGACCCTGAATAACAGACTCAGGGGAAGGTGTTGTGCATTGTGAATAAAGATCATCGGAGTAATTTTCTTCTCCAGGGCATGCAATAAAGGAGCTATTATCTTCCAATTCCTCAACCACTTGTCCCTCTTCCTCTTCGTCACTCGTTTCCACTGTTTCATAGATGGTGGTGAGACCACATGAAGGAGAGAGGACAACTGGTGTATGCACCTTGTGTTTTTGCTGCTGTTGTTGTTCAAGTTCTTGTTGCCACTGCATGATCTGCTGTCGCTGCTTTCGTTCTTGCTCTTGCTGCTTAAGTTGCAACTCAAGTAAATTTATCTTCTGTTCTTCCTCCTGCTGCTCTCTCTCATTCCTTGCTTGTTTCTCCTCTTCTTCTTGTCTTGCTTGGTCTCGATCACGTTTCTCCTGACGTTGCTGGATTTCATGAAGGTGCTGTTGGTGTTGCTCTAGACATCGGAGCTGAGTGTTTGACACCACATTTGATATTCTGGGAGGGAGGTCAGTGGGAAGCCGTGGTGGCTGGGTCACATGGGGAGCACGTGGCCGGAGACGAAGTTTGGACGACATTGTCATTTGGATAGAAAGCAAGTCATTTGGTTGTGGTGGAAAGTGGGAATTTCCTTCTGTGAATGAAGCAAAGGGTCCAAAACATGTTAAAAAGGTGGGTTAAGCAGAATGCAATAAAGCAATAAATGTTATAGACTGCAGAGTGTGGTGAAGCAGCAAAAAGCATTGTGGGAAACAAAATTTTCTTATATAAGATTAAACAATTTAGTGGAGAAGGAATGAACAATAAATTTCACCTTGGTGACATTCTCTTAAAAATATTTTGTGGAGATATTGTGCAATAAAAGTGGCTATACCCTGTATATGCAGTAACCTCAAACTATTGTGAAGAGCAAAAAAATTAAAGGAAATTAAAGCAGATGAGGTAAACAATCTCCCTTAACGTGACAAGCTGAACACATGCAAAAGTTAGCAATCACCATGCACAGTACAATACAGCATGAAGCAAACACATTTTTTACAAAAGAGAATAAGACCCATAAATAGACCCATGCATAAAAAATAAAACATGCTTTACACATAAGCCACCCCAGTGTACAGCATATTTTTTGGTGAGGTGAGCATGCGTAAACAGAGGAAATATTACAGAAAAGTGCATTGTGCAAAGCAAGTCCAATCTTGGGGACTTAAGATTCAACCAGCATTGGGATTTATTGAAGTCCAATTAGTCCAGGTAAATGTGTTAAACCAGGTCCTTTCGAATAGCTTCAGCTCAAATAGTTAATAATCAGTGATTAAAGCAGTTGCACCCAGTTAGTCCCAAAGTGGAAGGTGTGCAAAGTCTATTCCAGAAGCAGCGGTATCAAAATATAAAGATGGAGAAAAAATAAAATAAAATAAAAAATAGGTGGACGACAAAGCACCTTGATAGAGGGTGAGATCCAGGAAGTTGATTGGGTCAGATCTTGTTTTTCCTCCTCTGGATGGAAGGGAGTTGAGAGGAAGGCGGAGTCAAAAAGGAAAGGAGGAATACAGACAGAAGGAACATACTGGCATAGAAAAAAACACTCCTTCTGTTGAAAGCATCCCGTTTTCTTTACATAATTTCTTTACAGAAGGTTAAACGTGTATTTGTGTGCAAGTGTATGTGCAAGTTTATAAATTTGGTATTGATAGGAAACTTGTAATGCTAGAACAAATGGTATCAAATGGTTTAAGTTAAGGTGAATAAATATATTAATCAGATACTTTATGACTTAAAAGTGTGTTCTGATGCTTTAACAAAATAAAACACCACCATTAGTGTCTCAGCCTTATGTAGTAGTTTTACATGCTTCTGAATATTAAATTCCTAATATTAACTCAAATGAATATACCATTGATAACTTCATTTGTAACTTGGCTACAAATGTGACCAAGTCCATTGTGTCCATTGTCCAAATTTCAAAACACAAACATCAAGAAACATACAGCGCAAAGAGAAATCATGTTAAATATCTAACCTTTATTTAACGCTAAGACATTAAGTACTCCAAATAAAGAAGACATAAAAAAGTAAGGGGTTAGCAAACCCTAAAGTGCAGAAGAGAGAAACATGTGAGGACAGGATATGGCAACAATGGAAAAGGGATGAAAGACTGGTATTTAGGTTAAGACAAAAGAATACAAAAAGCAATGAATATGCATTTGTTCAGTAAAAAATAATTGGTAAATACACAGAATGTTGAAAGTCCATTACATTGTTCATTTTTCATCAATGGTTACTTTTGTCATTTTGAAGACTCCACAAACAAATCATTTCATGCCAGTTCAGACCAACACCCATTATTAGATTTAAAAAGAATAGTTGAGAAAAACAGTCACCTTTAGTGTAAATGGTAGTAGCTATTGCACATACAGGTTCTAAGCCATATACTTCATTTTAATAGCTGTATCATATTGTGAATGTGGCACTGCTGAATGAGTGTTTTCTTAACTGGTTAAAAAGACCTAATTAACAGGGAAACCCCAAGCTAGACAAAACCCTTATATAGAGATGACATCAACAAGGTACACTGGAAAGTGTATTTTAAAGCACTCTATACGTTACCTGCCAGGGGACTATCAGTCTTTTCGCATATAGTGGAGTAGTAGGGATGCTGAGAGTCAAGCTCTTGTTCTTCTTCTTGGTGCTGTCGGGACAAAGGATCCATCAAGCCAGACTCTAAGGGTACGGCTCTTGCTGAATCAGGCTGAAGCAGCTCACTGGACTCTCCACACAGCATGTACTGCTGCTCTGGGTGAGACTGGAACTCTCCATGTTGGCTTTTAATAAGGTCAATCTTTTCCTCAGATGCAGTAGTGTGTAGCATGGTCAACTCTTTAAGAAGAGATAGATCCTTGGCCTCGTCTGGAAGCTGCTCTTCATTTTCTAGAGAAAAGATGCCAGGACTCTTGCTGCAACTTTCGGCAGATGACTGGGCATTGGAGTTTGAGGTCATGTAGTCAAAGCCATAGGATGCAGCAGAAGTGGCAGACTGAGGGGTCTCACTACCACCACCACCATTTTCCCCACTCATTTCTTCACATTCCTCTAGAGTTGACAAGTTGCGGCCTGCAGGTGCTGTTCCATAGGCATTCACAGTGCCAGACAACTCAGCTTGAGGGTCACTTATCTGCATTTCACCTTCTGTGTCACTTGCCTCATCCTCAGTAGCTGATGAAGGAGATGATAGAGCAGTTGCTGGACCACCTAGTACGTCATCAGCCGGCAGAGTTTCAGGTTCCTCTTCCTTCTTACCACATTCAAGGTGGATACCTAGATCCTGCATGATATCCGGCAAGACAGTTGGGGCAGGGTTTACTGGTTCTTCCTGGAGCTCCACTTTAGAATGGGTTTCATTAGTTGCCGATAAGTTGTCGTCTTTCACCTCTTCTGGTAAACTTATGTCTCTGTTACTGTCAGATGCTAGGTCAGGGTCACTGGAAGTATCAGGCTGGAACATGCAGGTTTGAGAGTGTGTCAAGCCTGGTTTGGGGCTAACATTCCCCTCTGCAGCAGATATTGGGGCTTGTTGAGGTGTGCAAGGTGGAGGCTCCAATAGCTTTGATGGAGAGCCCCTTTCAGTGCTAACATCAAGACTTGCTTGAGCAGGTGTCTGTGTTGGGGTTTCTGGGTCTGCTTGCCAACATTCAGAAGAAGGACTTGAAAGAAGTGTATAGGCAGGTTGCGGTGGCTGGGCCCAGACATCAGCAAAGCAACTAGGCTGGTTCCACTGGGATGCTGGGGGAGCAGAAGGAACCATAGGAGGAGGCTGGATTCGGTTTAAGTTGTCTAATCTATAGTCTTCGGTCAAGTCATCCTCATCTGCATTCCCATAACTTTCAAGACCACTCTCAGTAATGCCCTCGCTTGCCATTTCTACATCTTCATCATCATCATCCTCATTGTCATGATGCTGCCTATGAGAGTCCTCTGCTCTTTCAGACCCAACCTCCATGTCACAGATTCGGTCCTCATCATCTTCGTCATCATCTTCATTAGTAAGAATATCAGAAACTTTCTCAAAGTCAGGGGACCCAACAGATGCACCTTCGCCATCAGCTCCTTTAAGGCTTGCATCCCCTAAATCATCCATGCTCTCTGTGCCCTCCAGGACGCCTGGAGCACTTAGCTCTGATGCTCCCTGCTGGCTGCAACTAACATCCTCAGAGTCAAGCTCCGAGAGCAAGGCCCCTGCACGCCAAACTGAGCTGCCAAGCCCTGCTGACCCAGGTCGAGACTCTTCTGTAGGCTGGGTGCCACTCATTTCTGACAGAGACACTTGTTGACTACCTTCCCTCTCTTCTTCTTCCACATCTTCATAACAGTCACTGTTAATCCGTTCATCTTTTTCAGCCACCTCCACACCAGAGGACACTATGGTAGCTGCAGCGTTATTCAATTGTGAAGCAGATAAGCTTTCCTGCTCAGTTGCTTCCTGAGCAACTGGTGCCTCTATAATAAGCTTTTCATCAACTTTTCCAGAAACCTGCTTATCCTGATCGACTACAGATGATGTCGGACAAGCCACTTCAACAGAACCAGCATCTATTAAGGCTTCTTGAGCCTCTGGCTCTGTGTTAGAAATATCCAGCACACTTTGAGAGCTGACATCAGTGACCTGCACATCTACCATTTCCTGAACATCTAAAGAAGAGGCTGGAACATCCAGAGAACTCTCTACAGTTGGAGTAGCTTCAGGCCTTGAAACAGACTCTTCCCTGGCTATGGCTGCAGCTGTTGCTACAGCTACTGTAGCTACAGCAGCTGCCAAAAGTTGCACAGGTTCTGCTGCAGGTTCTTTATCATCAGGTACTGCAGCAAGTTCTTTATCATCAGGTTTTGATGCTGGTTCTTTATCATCAGGTTTTGTTGCAGGTTCTTTATCATTAGGCTTTCCATTGACGGACTGTGTTGGTTTAGCAGGCTGAAGCTTCGCACTGACCATGCTACCCGGTTGTTTGTGACTGGGAGATGCTGCAATGTTTTTGCCTGATGCTGGCCGTGAGGGGTTGTTTCGTGAACTAGAAGGCACCTTACGTGTTGGTACACTTTTTTTGTCATCTGGTTTGGGTTGAGGTGCTTTGATGCTAGGTGGAGGTCGTTTGGTAGCTGCAGCAGGTTTTGGAGCCTCTGAATTTGAAGGCTTGCTGGCAGCAGATCGAGATATTGTTGAGGGAACAATTTTTTTCGCAGGTGCCATAGTGCTTGTTTTTCCAGCATCTACAAATGACAAGTAGATGTTGATAACATTATAGAATGAAAAAAAATAATAAAATAATTAAGCAGTTCTTTTCCATAAATAATGTATATCCATTTTCCCATGAACAGTACGATACCTTTCCGAGCATCTGATGCTGTAATAAGCGATTTAGTAGCAGTGCGGCTTGTTCTCGGAACTGCAGAAGTAGATGATGTAGTTGTACCAGTTACTGTTCTTCCGGTAGATGAGGTAGCACCTGGTCGTGGGGCAGAACTTCCAGTAGCCCTAAGTGAAAACATAAGAAAAAGTTGTTGTGAGCAGCTTAGAAATGGAGTGATGTCTGTTTGCGGTTTGCCATTTTATTTTAGATATTATAATTTACATATTCAAATGAGAACGTTTCAAGCTGTAGTTGCTAGTTTCATTAGAATGCCTTCCAGGATATTGTTTTTTGCTGGTAAATGCATAAAATAGGTTCATGTCAAATCAGCTTCCTGTCTTGGGTAGTAAATCTGTAGTCTGCATGTGTTCCCTAAAGCAATCTCAAACAGAACCAGAAAACTTGGCCACTGGGGCCATTCATCAACTAATGCATCTTCATCCCATTTCTCTAACCTGAGAGAAAATGACTTCGATAGGCAGGAAACCGGAAAAGGAGGGGAGAAATGGTGTGATGCAGGGATGGGTAAAGCATTTTGTAAGTGACCACATTAGGGAGAAATGGATGATAATCAATTTCTTTCAGTCTACCCTACACTCCCTTAATGTATTTGCTTCATAGTTCCCTCTTTCATGTTCTCATAGGGGTGAATTAGTGATGAGAAGATTGCTTGCATCATCTTGCATGCCTTGGTAACTTGCAATTTAATAAATGCTTTTAGTCTTGCAGCCTTGCAGTTTACAAATTGCACTTAACTAGATGACTGACAATCATATATGCCCTAACCGGACCTTACACTCAAATAGGATGTGATGAAGTTCTCGCAAACAGCCTGCTTTATTTGTACAAGGGCACAAAAGGGTATGCATCACAGAAACAAACAACGCTAGCGAAAATGCATTGGTCACAGTTCAGTGTCACTGTACATCCATACGCCTGTATGCTGTTAAAAGCTACTAACCTAAAAAAAAACAGGCTAACATGCTAATAACGATAGAGATTACAATTCAATCCAAAATCTCTACTGGTTGACAAATTTTTACCAATTAATTGTTTCTACCACAGGGTTGTGCCTAAACATGTTGCAACTGGTGTAATCAACATGACAAAGCATTTTAACAGATTCAAACAACCACGTGACTTTCTAAATACAATGATTCATCAGTTTTATTCCTCAACTAATCAATATTGTTATAGTTGTGCCACCTCTACTGTCATGACTCCTGAAAAACTTTTTCATTCCACGTCACCCCATCAAGCTCTCGCTGGATCTGCTCCTCGGCTATCAATAACAGGAACTTCTGTACTTCCTCAACAGACCAAAAAACAGCAATTTTTTGGTTGTTAAAAGAAGATGCACTCTTTTAAAACAGTTGTGTTCGAGCCTTAGCTGGCTATGCTGATTTAAATCTAGCAGGCCTGTTGTGTCTTGTGTCGCAAGTTCAATGACGCAGTTAGTGACAATTCTCTCCAGCCAATCAGTGAACAACAGAGTTTACATCACGTTTTGGTAACAGTACGGTTGGAACCTCAAACGTGGTTGTACTGGAAAAGTACCAGGTACTGTATCCAGTGGACCCCCCCCCCCCACACCGATACACGTACAGTGCTGTGCTGTACCATGCAGTAAAAAAAAGTGCCAAATGTATACTCTACACCAGATGATCACAATGAGATTGACCTGTGCAAGAACACCCAGTGGACTCATTTTCAACCTTCACTTCACACCTGCACTGTTGTAAACGAAGAATCTGCGTGGACACAGAAATTGGGCTGCAAGCGGATGGTATGTGTGCAGACACTTCTGATGACAAACACTCTGATAAGGACTGTGCGTGCACTGTCGTGGAATGCGAATGGCTGAGGTATACCTTAGGCTTTGGTCTTTATGATCAAAAACATCATAAAAGTCCTTTGTAAACAAGAATCGGAGCCATCAAAACTTCAAAAGATACAAGAACTGAATGAAGCATGTTGGAATGCTCAATTCAATGCCAGTAACCATGGCACATAATATTCCAAAACATACTCCAGCTCTTTGTACAAAGAATACAGGCAATGAGCAAACTTCTCATAGTAGGGCACAATGGAGAACATGGTCAAACGGCTTGGCCCCACATACCAAGACTATAACATCTCCCCCACAGATTATTCCCAAACAACGGCCAATTGTTCGAGAATGAGAACAAAAGAACTGGAATCTCCCCTTAAAATTCTATGACCTACATAAAGTTTATTTGAACTAACTAGGACACAGATTAAACCATCTTTGGTGAAATTAAAACAAAATAAAGAGGACAACAAGAGGAAGAAGAAAATTACATTACATAGATGGAAGGCAACTAACATGACAGGAGAGCAATAAGGTATAAAATAACCATAGAGCAACTGAGGTCAACATATTGCATCTTTATCTTCATTTCTGTAGCATTATGCCCATCAGATGCACCAAAACTGAATTAAAATGATGCAGATGGAAAGTACAAACCCAGATGTTTCCATGGAGATGCTGACCTAAGACTTTCAAAGGCTTAGGTTTTAAACCCCCAGCACCCCCCCCCCCCCCACACTACCAAATAAACCAACAAATTTTCTGATTTTCTAGGGGCTCATTATCCTCATGGACAAACAGAACAAAAATGGCCATGGCTATGATTGATATCAAGACTAACAGATAATAAAACTGTTGACCATTATGTATCTATTTTTCCAGATCCTAAACAACAAAAAAAATGGGTTGAGAAGTTTAAGATGACAATATAAAGGAGGTCAAAGATGTTGCTTCATGAGCAATCTCCCTTTAACACAAATGGACAGAACACGGTTCCCACCGGCACAGACATTTGCACATCAATAATTAAGTTTTAATTAAGTAATAGCCATTAGGATGAAGGTACTGTTCCAGATTAAATGCATGTCACTCAGCAGAGCCTCAGGCAGGGAATCTCCCTTATATTCCAGTTCAACATTGTTTTAAAACTTAACTGCTGCATTCACTCTAGATATTTAAGGGTGTGTGGTCCTTTTATTTGGACCTCATTAGCACCATTTCAAAATTTATAAGCTCATTCATTTTTAAGTAGCTGTCTTGTGGTATAATGTAACAGAAGCCATCTGGTTTACCAGTAATTTCGTAGCAAAGGAAAACAAATGGTGAAAGATTAACCAGCAGCTTGGTTCAAGGGAAATTAAAATGGTTGATGACATGAGAAAAATCCAAATTCAATGGAAAATAGATTTAGTAAGCATTGCACTTATCTAAGTCCCATGAAACTACAAACTGAGTGAGTGAGATGGCTGGTTTAGCAAGAGTTGCAAACAAATAACCCTGGCAAGTAACCCTCTTTTACCTCACAATATTAACCACAAACTTTCAAAAAGTCTTCGACAACGAATGCCAATAATATCTAGGCAGCACATACATACATACATACATACACACATACACACATACACACATACACACCAGAAAGAACAAAGTCAGAGAGAAAGAGAAGGAGAGGGAGATGCTGTGATTGTTTCATGAGGAGACTTGGATGGAGCTAGTTTACATTTCCCACAGTAGGAGTGTGATTGTGTTTCTGCAGTGCAAACATTTCATTTAAAGCTGCAGTGAGAATATATATTGTGTGGGATGCAAAAAAGGAAAACAAACCCATCTAAACAGACAGATCAAATGAGTGCTCAAATTCATAACCACTATTCACTACCCATTGCTCTATTATCGGAGTTAGGCATTTCATTCCAGACTGAATTCAGAGTTTAGTGTGCACACAAACCACACCCTGTAGTCATTTTTGTCTAAAACACTACACGTCCAACAAAAGGGAGTCTAAACAGCCTTGTAAACTGACATTACCACATAAATACATAGAATTAAGCACACATTTATAACGTAATCATCACATAAGACCAGTCATATCCACATTAACTGGTTGGCTGCATTTACAATACATACAATTGAGGAGCATGAATATATAATCATCTGCAACAAACAGTTTAACTCTTTGTGAAACAAGTCTCCAACACTTTTTTGGCCAATGACTTCTAGTTGTTTATGATAACTAGACATAATTTAAATTTTCTTTAAATTATAAATATTAGCATTCACACTCACAAAGTGATATTTCTAACTGATAAGATTTTAGATCCGAGCAACCTTTCTACAGCATTTTACCAAATTTACAATTTTGTTTTTCATAAAGATTAAATAGTATTATTAAATCAGCTGGGGAAGGAAGTCACATTTGTAAAGAGATGGGAAAGAAATAAAACTGATCAATCCTAATCATTATCAGAATCACATGACTAAAATCTCAAAAGTAAAACTTTGTGAGATATAGATATAAAGTGAGATATATGAAAGGAACAAAAGACTAAAGATGTAATTGGTAACCCAGCTAGCTTGGATCATAAAATCCATTTAAGTCAAGTGAAGATACCAATTATCATTCCCAGGGAGTAGAATCAACAAAAAGAGCACTGTTGAGCCTACACTCTGGTAAAGCCTAATCCAAGCAGTATTTCAGGGAGCCTGGCTCACACAGTGACAGAAACCACCAGACAAACCACAGACCATTCACTACAAAAAGCATGCAGTCATTGATATTTGTATGGCATATCTACTAAACGGTGTGCAGAACACGAAGCACTTCTCAGATGTTACTAGAACAAGATCCATGCAGGAAATCTGCCTGATTGATACTGTAAAGCCACATCAAGAGTTGTGCAATAATGCACTTCCCAGCATTTCAATTTTCCATTCAAATACAGTCAAATGTCCAAGCTCAAATCTCCAAAAGCTGCTTTACCTGTTTGTTTTGGGAGCTGCAGTGGTTTTGGCTGTGGCTGAAGTGCTGGGTTTGGCCGCAGGGGCAGCAGCTGGCCTTGGAGCAGGAGCTGAGGAAACAAAATTTAAATCAATCATGTTGACTAGGATTGCTCAAGAAAATTGTGGTAAAATCTAATTATGAAAAGGTTTATATTATTAAATAAAATTGCATTTCTATTTTACATAATGACTCACTGCCCCACCACAGGTTTGTGTCGTCTCTGCCACATGAGAATAATTGAACATTTTCTATTGTTATGTTATTTATTAGTACTAGGGGGTGTAACAGTACACATAAAATAGTACGAGTCTTTCATTTCTATTTTGTCTGCAAATTCTGGGGGGGGGGGGAGCTTCTAAGCATTCTGATGCTCTTTGATGTGGCACTACGCCTCAGTTCTAATGACAATGTGGAGTGTGAGTGAGTGTAATTATGGCTTCCTTTTTATTACTGTTTTGTAGCATAAAACATACAAGAATTAGCATTTAATCTCAATCTCTTCAACTGGTGAAGAGCATTTTGTGAATTATTAGGCCTTGACCTCTAAACCGAGGCAAGTACCAAACCGTCATGTTTGTGTGCTGTTACACCTCTAATTAGTAAATGTTCAGAAGGAAACTCTGTAAGTGACCCAGTAAACCCATACATGCCAGCCCACCTTACCTGTGGTTTTGGGTTTGGTTGCAGCACTAGTGGCAGCTGTGGCAGGTCTCTTACTCAGGCTGGTGGCTGTGCTGGCAGCCGGTCCTGTCTTTTGTCCACTGGCTGTGGTGGTTGTTGTTGTTGTTGTTGTTGTTGATTTGTTTGTGCCAGCAGTTGTTGCTTTAGGCTGGGCCCTTGAGGTTGTAATGGCAGTAGAAGAGCCAACAGGTTTCTTACTTGGACCAGAAGATCCAATGGTAGTGGTGGGTTTCTTCTTGTCTGCTGCCGCAGTGCTAGATGGAATGGGTTTCTTGGTAGGAGCACTCGATGCTGTCTTTGTGAGGCCATTAGCCACACGGCTTTGGGTTGCTTTGGGTCGCGTGCCTGGTCCAGTGGTAGCTGGACCTGCAGCAATCTTGCCTTTGACTGGGCCTTTGGATTTGCTTTTAGCATCTGTTTTACCAGAAGCTTCTTTAGCAGTTGGAGGAGCAACTTGCTCATTTTGGGGTTCATCAGGTTGTGGGGGTGATGGTATAGTCCCATTTTGAGACACCCCATCATTGCTGGTTGGTTCTGTTATGGGTTCTGTTCCTTCAGCTTCCATTGGTTCAGATGGTGCTGTGGCCACCCCATCAGGTTTCATCGCCAATATTACCTGACAATCAGTTGCTGCTTGATATGCTTGCTGGATTCAGTGCTGCTCACACACTGAACCCAGGGATAATGGATGCGTTTGCCAACTCAATAACTGTCCTGTAAAAAAATAATATAAAAAAACAGTTTACAATCTAGTGTTTACGATCTAGAATGGACCACACCTTAAAAATAAATTTTATGGAAAAAAAAAAAAAAAAACAGTGACTGTTTTAGGAAATAAAGAATGGCATACTGGTACCGGTACATTTTATGACTCACAACATTTTATTTAATCATGTGATATAGCTAGGTAACTTTACAATTACCAGTTTTTACTGTAGCATTTTTGTATTTCAGTTCTGTAAAAATGACTGACATTTGTACGGTGTAACAGTTTGATAGTGATATGGAAAAGTGTTTCTGTAAGTATTTTGAGTGGGTTAATTAGTCTGAATTGAACACTAGGCTGCATAAATTTTGACATGTTAAGATGATTTATGCATTTGATTAATGTGGATCATTTACACAGGTAGCGATGTTCACACTCGCGTGATGCCTTTTGAAAACCTTAGAATCAGCTGCAGGGCGGGATTTGGGCTGAATGCGGAGAAATCCGCCACTTAAGTACATTTTCGTGTTTCCAAACGAATATATTATATTCCGCACACAAAATATTGCATTCGGTCATTTGGTATACACGTGCACCATACCGAAAGCCCTGTACCGAAATGGTCCGGTACGAATACATATACATCTTCAAGATTCAAATCCACAACTCTGTCTCACAGCCAAACCAGAATCTGGCATAATTCTAAAAGAAAGTCAATATACCCATTTCATTGGAGCACTGCTCTACCCAATTTATTTTCTTCCTTCAGGGACTGACGCAAAAGCTCGTCAGCAAAAAGATTGTGGCATGGGATTTGAAGAAAGGAGGATAAAGAGTCAATGTGGTGGAGAGGGGGGCCATGAACCCATTCACCTCATCCTTTTTCCAAACTCTTTTATTCAGAATCCTCTTGTCTTTTTCTTCCCCCCTTAAACGGTTCTCCTTTGCCACAACCCCCCTCTTTCTTCTACTCTTTCCCCTCCTCCTCAATATCAGATCCGTTCCCTGTCTGCAGCCACACAGATGGCCCAAGCAGCTGAGCTATTGTTCTGGCTCTCCAATAGGCCCAAGCCACCAAACCAGAGAGCAAATAAAGACGGAGGAAGGGGAAAATTGTGGGATGAAGTAACAATGCCAAAGCAAGCAGAGAAATCCAATCTTAATGTGGCACAATCCAGAAGAAGAGTGGACTCAAGTATATGTGACCGAATCAACAAGAGGAAAACAATCAAACTGAGAATAAAAATTATGAAAGCCCCCCAGGAATGTCCCTCAGGAGACCGAAAACAAAGATGCATGACACGCGTTCTAGAAAACTTGTCAACCTACAGGCCAAGATGATGAATTGGGAGGTCATCCTTCTGCCTACAACAGGACGAAAATTACCCAGCAGCCCTGCTGATGTGTCTCCATGGTGATGTGAAGATCAAAAAGGGACATTTGAAAAAAGGATCCAATTTAATCAGAAGACAAAAAGTTTCAGTAAAACACTTTCACAGCATGGATCCTTAAACAAGAAAATAAGTTAAATCTACAATGAGTTCAACCATTTTATATCCACAGTTCAGACCATTTCATCATTCACTCTCTTTTTCCAGTATGTAAAACATGAGCAAAATGTGCATTTTATATACAATTTTATTCTTATATTTTCAGTTTTCAAATTTTTTTAATTTTGTTGTCGTTTTTTTTATTTGTTTTATGCCTATAGTGTTGATCATTATTTTAGAAATATATATATATATATATATATATATATAAATAATTATTATTATATTAATATTTTTAATTCAATTAACGTATTTTCTTTTAATAAATGAAGAAAAACAATTTGAGAAAAAAAAGCTTTCATTTGTGGTTTCAGTCAACTATAACCCTGGTACGCATAAAAGAGAACACAGGCAAAAAGAGATAAGTATAAGGACAAACTAACAAAACAATAAAGGGAGGGTAAAAAAGAATAAGATGTGCTATAACGATTGGGTGTATGAAGTGGCAGGAAGGTTTATTGTATGTGTGTCCTCGTTTGACAGGGTGAAGCCGTTGTGAGCGGAAAAGGGTAAAGCCTGCTAATGCAAACAGCTTAATCAAAAAGCACTAGGGACTACGTCATACACATCTCCATTTCACTCACTACACTTCAAATAACAAAACAGGCTTCTTTCATGAAATCTAACAGCAAAAGCATTTGAGAGAACATTCAGGTGCTCATGAAAAAAACCTGCTTTATCATCCAAACCAAAGCTGATAAAAACAGAAGTTCCTAAAGAGGGGTTTTGCAGTGAAGCCATAAAAGAACCATTTATTTTTGGTGTAACATTTTAAATCATTAAATGGATTAACCTTAAATCTACTATCAATGACCTTTTGTGGACTGGAAAAGTTCCATGAATGTTAAAGATTTTTTATGAAACCATAAATGCCAATAAAAAAAACTTATATTAAAGAGTGCAGATTATATTTCCACTAACAAATTTCAATAATTTTTTCCATGGCCTTCAACATTGCTGATTCACCCAATTTATTGTAAGCATCTCATTTGGTTTACAAATAGAAAAATTACCATGATTTTTGAGCAAGCAGTATCTTATGATATCGTACAGCATCAGTATAACTATAAAAATGTATATTAACTATTTAACAATTTAAAAATTCCTGATATTTCTAGGTTTTCAATGAAAGTAGGAACCCCTTCTGCCTCTCCACAACCCCCTCACACTCTTGTCCAATATCTTAATCCACCATTTGTTTGGTTTAGGGAATTTACATGTATAGACAGAGGATTATAAAGGTGCCATGAGGACATTAAAACACACGTGTGCTTTCCTAATCCTAAACCTAACCCCTATATTAAACCTCGGGATTTATCAAATCTAAAATAAAATCTTTATAAAAGCTGCTTTGCACACAGGGACGTCCTTGAAGTGTGTCTGTCATGTTTCACTTACTGTAGTAGCTTGATGGACTGTGCGTTGTGACGGCTTCCCACTAAACACTTTCAGAAACATCTGCAGGTTACAGCTGGCAACATACACAGGAACTAAGCAAATACGACATTCTAGGTTCAGTTTCCAGAGAACTTCTGCATGAGAGCTACTGATAAAGCTAAAAGGAACAGATAAAGAGGTCTTGCAAACCCAAATTCCTGCACAGGGCCTCCAGTTCCTCAGGGCCGAGCCATAACCAGCTGTCACAGACAGACATGCAGCTATTTCCACACAGCTGTAGTTGGCCACATCCTGCATTCTTGTAATAAGAGCCAGTTGCAGGACTTCGTTTATCAAATGCACCCTTATTGTAATCAACTGGCTATAATTTACATGAAATTTACAATCTGCAACATTAACCTAGCGATAACAGGAAAATTATTGCGATAGGATGAGAGATGGATTCCCAAAACAGACTTTCCCAGAGAAGTTAACAAAAATAAAAAATAAAAGACAGAAATGACAAACACATTCTCCTCATGCAGTCTGCCCATACAAGGCAGCGCTCTCACAACTCTTCTACCGTCGCACAGACTCCTAAGAATCAACACATGAAAACATTGAAAGAACGCAGCAACACACCCCTCGTATTCCCTCTTTTACTCCCTCCACGTTACCGTCAGTTATTCATCTGACTTCCACATCGACTTCACAAGGCCATTCTCACGAAGATTAAAATGCTGTAATGTGCATAAAGCTATTGTTTAAGGTTTATTATTAGTTGTGCGATTTTCATTTGTCATGTTTTAACAGGTTTACATGATATGCATTTACTCTCACTTCTGATAAATTTTAGTGCATCCCGTTTGAATAAAAGTATTATTTTATCTAAATAATAATAAACTTACTGACCTCAAGCTTAAACAGTACAAGAGAAGACGCAAATAATTAAATATAACCTAATGGCAAAAAAAAAAAAAATAATAATAATAATAATAATACTTTGAATAAATAAAATTCAAAACCTCATCAGAAATCAAGGATGTGCTTACATGAATCTGCTCCTTAAGTTGATGATTCAGTGATCAGCATTTGCTCACTTGAAGCCAACCTGTGAAATTTGCATGGACATCATTCTGTGTGTGTTCACTTATTACTTTAACTTTTTAACTTTTTGCCCATATAAAAAAAAAAAAAAAAAAACAACAGCCAGTAACAACTAGGCCAAATATTTATTTATTAACGTCAAAGGATGTGCAGAATATGGCTGATTTTCCAAAACTACCACGGAAAAATGTGGAGAAAAAGCATCCGTCTTCCCCAGTATATCAGTTACATTCAGAATAAAATGGGACATGCTGTGCAGTGCTGGAAAACACAGATCCCCATCTTTCTTCCTGAGCAACATCTCGGCATGTTTATGAGCACAACACATTCCTTAAAATGGACAAGAGACATGGAGTCGCAACATTCATATACACCCCCACCCCAACCTTTTTATTTATCATTTTAACATTTAATTTTGCATTTTGCATATTTTTTCTTAAACCGTACAACGGTTACGTACACGTTACTATTTTATGTTTTTGAAGTCTCTTAAGCCTGGATTTAAGCAAATACAGAAAAGAAAATGTTTTTTAAATGTGAAATATTACAATTTAAAATAATGTTTTTCTATTTTACTATACTTTAAAATAAAGCTGAATTTTTATCAGCCATTACTCCAGTCATATCAGTGTCACATGATCCTACATAATTCTAATATGCCGATTTATTATCAATGTTAAAAACAGTGCTTAATGGTTTATAACCTTTTTTCAGGATTTTTTTTTTTTTTATTAAAAAGGGGTTTACAAATAACAAAAATGATATATAAATGTTTTATAACAATATGAGTCTTTATCCATTTAATATATTCATGCTAAATATTACGGATTTGTTCTGTATTTTGGATCCAATAAATGCAGGCTTGATGAACAAATTTATTTCAAAAATATTTGAAAAAATTTGAATGGGTCCAAACTAAGACCCATTCAAAAAGCAGGATTTCCCCCACCCATTTGATCAATATTCACTACAGATATTGTCATATTATTAATATCAATAAAAATAATAATAATAATAATAATAATAATAATAATGTATTGCATTGTTACCTTAAGTATGATATTATATATACACATACAAACACTCACACAAATCAAGACATGATTGCTACTAAGCAGAAAATGTTATCTTCTATTTAGATGAAACTGGAATTATAACTTATGTTAGAGCAGTAATTTAATCATAAGCAGAATTTAGAAGATACACTAGAGATCCTTTATTTGAAATGTTAAAAAAATAAGTTTGCTTTTAACCTTGAATACAAACTTTTCTGCTTTTACTTTTTTGCTAGTCAACTTCCAACGCAATGTCATTTATTGTATGTGCAAATACAAAGTGTCACATCTGGGCGCGTCAATGGCGCTTTCGCTCAGGCCTTTTTAAACTCATAAAGAACGAGTTCATATTTAGAATACATTGCAATCACTACAAAATGACGACAACTCACACACCTGCACTAGGAGCTATACTTCATTGCCTGCCTATTTAGGCTTTTGCTTCAGTACCTGAATTGTGTGTCTGTTAAACAAACTTTCAGAAGGTGGGACCAGCTTTGAAACAGCAACATTAATTGGTTTAATTGCAGATGAGTGATAATTGAACTAATGTGAATGTGAAGATTACATCATGCTGCACTGAGTTCTGGGAAACTACTTTGTTTATCTATCATACTGAGAGGATAGGATACCCAGTAGCCCCACAATGCAGAACACAAGATCCAGGGGTGTGATTGGATCCACGTTTAGGGGGGTAGAGACGGGTAGGTTTAGGGGTGGAGATGGATGGGTTTGGGGATAGGTGATGGAGACTGGTATGTTTAGGGGTGGAAATGGGTAGGTTTAAGGGATCAGGGGATTGCGAGGGGTAGGTAGAGGCATCAGGGGATGGAGATGGGTAGGTAGAGGCATCAGGGGATGGAGATGGGTAGGTTTAGGGGTGGGTTAGGTTTAGGTTAATTCTATTCAGACCGCAATCGCTCTGACTGGTCTGCCAGAATCTCTCCCTCTGTATTAACTAATTATCCACTAACCATTAAAATAAAAGTTGTCTATAGTGTATTTAGTAGATTGTGTTTAACACGAAGTAGTATAGAAATTCACATTTATATATAAAAAATCTATTACTAATATTATATATATATATATAAATTAAAACTGTGCTGGTATCGGATCAGAATTGGCCGATACTCAGTATTTCCTTAAAAAAAAAAAAAAAAAAAAAATTATCCTTGCATAACTCTAGATTTTAATTGCATATATAAATTGCATAAGTCAACACTTAAATTTCTCCCCCATTCACCCAAGTTCCTTCAGGAGGTTTCAGTTTATCTTGGTCAGTTTGAAGTTACTGGTTACCTTTATAGAAATAGTTCACCCCAAAAAATGAAAACATGCTGTTAATTTACTCACCCTAAGAGCCATCCAAGATGTAGGTAACATTTTCTTTAGTAGGTCTTATGATGCAAAATAATTGGTCCATTCAAGAAACAGAACATTTAAAACATTATTACCCAATTCATATACAGTTCGAAGTGATGTCCAGTTCATGGAGAAAAACTATTCTTTAATGATTTAAAGTGGTTATTTGAACCAGTTAAATAAATAAAATGGTTCAAATGAATTAATTCAGAGAGAAAGTCAGAAAAGGTTTCCCCATCTGCTTTAATCTACAGACTACAGGTTATAATGTTGTAAATATTTTTTTTCTTGCACAGACTGATCATTTTGCTTCATAAGACCCAAAAAGATCTTTGCCAGACCCCTTGTTATTCTTGCCTAGACCCCTTGACTTTTACACCAGACACATATATCGGTATAAAAATTGGTTATCGCTCTACCAGATCAGTAATAATCGTTATCAGTCCAGCGAAACGCATCAGGTTGACCACTAATCAGGAGCCACAGGTAGTAATTTTGTGTTGCATGACATGCTTTTTCTAGACTCAAAGTGATTGTTGCCATTGCCTTGCATTTTATAAATCACCAAGGATCACAGTTTCAGCTAAAAACCTTCAAAAGTGACTTTTGGATAACCTGAGTAAATTAATAGAACATCTTCAACCCTTTGTGAAGCATCCTATTAATGCCCCCAAATATACTTAAAGTGAATTTGAAGAACGAACTGGTATGATGCCACTTTGGCTAAAATAAAGTTAATTGTTAAAATTAATGTTTGGTAACAGTACACCACTGCTTAGGTACTCTTTACCCCTAAGCAAAGAACTTGCATACTGGGGCCTTTAGTAGTTTGATTTGCATTGGTGGATGAAGGCCTTTCGCACCACGGGAACCTTTCATAGTACTAGAACTAATTGTGGAACTACCCACTTTATGGTGTTTTTATGGTGCGAATGCAACCCTATAAGGCCCCGTCCACACGGAGACGCTTTTCTGTGAATACGCAAAAAAATTTTATCGGATAGGCGTTTCGTCCACACTGATCCGGTGTTTTTGCAAGGTGAAACCGCTATTTTTTTAAACCGGGTCCCAGAGTGGATAAATTTGAAAACGCCGTCTTTGCGTTTTCGTCTGGACGGCTAATCCGGATATTTTCTGAAACGATGACGTCATCAGCCCACGTCTCCCCCCTAGTCAGACACCTCTACGTCACGTAACAGCAACAAAAACATGAACAAACACTGAACGATTGTCTTTTTATTAACTAACATTAACACTGATTAATAAATGTATTGTTCCATGTTCGTTTGTGTACCACGCGCAAGGTTTATGAGCATAGTCCAAGTCTTCTTCTCTGTTTTTAGTGTATCTCTGTGGCAGAATTACAGCGCCACATACTGGTCTGGCATGTATACTACATCATTTTGCAGTTTCGTGTGGACGTGGGTATTTCTTGAGACGAGAAAAAAAAAAGATCGGATTGGGGTAAGCTCCGTCTCCGTGTGGACAGGGCCTAAATGGTACTGGGAAAAAGTTTGCTCAAAATCGTCCCAGGACTTTAGTACTGTACATTTAGTTCTGGAACTTAAGTGATGCGAAAGGCCCAATAGTTACTAGATGGGTGTCGGGAAGGATAATGGGTCAGTATTGTGTATGTGGGGGGGGGGGGGTCAAGCTGAAGTGTCAGACAGTGCTGAGAGTGTGAAATGGTGGTAACGATGCAGATAAACAGGAAGAAACGCAACGACCCTTCTCCCTCTCACCCAACAGGATTAACGCCAGACGAGCGAGCTGTGCGTGTTGTCTCAGTATAGGGTGTGAATGGGGCTTAATGAACCAGCAGGGTTTGATTTTGCTATGTGTAAATGTAAGGATTAAGAGAGGACATTCCCCATTGTGTGCAGAGCACCATGCTGACGGGGGCTGGGCATGGTTAGAACTGAGCTGCCAAAACAACATGAGAGATACTGGACAAAAACAAGCAGCAAAATGGCACAATGGAAAAGTAAAAGTGGTTTAGAAGGAACTTTGAAGAAACGTATCTTTTTAAAGACAGGGCAGAATTGGAGTAAAGCGAAGGCTGCAACTATCTCATGTTCAAGGCAGACTGACAAAAAAGATTAGCGTCATAGATGATGTTTTGGAGAGACAGGGAATTATGAGAGGGAGAAGGAGAGAAAGAACAGATGGTAAATGGTGGCGTGATGGTTCGGGTGTAGTTTGCATACAGGACACGCAGCAGGACGCTGTGATGGATAGGGATGGAGCCTGGGAGGATTAAAACAGGACATCAGCTCCATCTAAAAACACATACAAACAAACTCTCTGCCAAGTTATCTAGCACTAGTTTGCTGACAGTTAAAAGCTCTTTTGTCAGTGACGGTGTTTTTGCAGATTATGGGGTTATAAAACCACCAAGGAGGATTTAATACAATAACATGGCATTTCAAAATGTTCTTTCCAAATGCAAAACTGACGTCAAGCGCTGAGCAGATTATCCCGACAGTAAAAACTCAGGAAGCCATTTCATACAAAACAAAAGAGCACCAGGATTTAATGGTAGTCTGGAATTCACATTACTGCAACTTGAGTCATTCCAGTTCATATTATTAAATGTGAACAGAACTGATTAACATATGACTGAATTCAGGTTAGAGTATTTGTAAAGCAAAGGATAGGTGCATAAGCAAACCGATATGACAATTAACATGGCTCATTTCATTAATCCGTTACAGAAAATTGGAACCTCTTCCTTGCTGGGCATCTGCTTGTTCAGCTTGACCACCCCACAGTGAGGTCACGACTAAGCTGGAGCCAACCAGACATCTTAAAAGCTGCTAAGTGGTACAATCTGTGACTGCTACATTGGCGAAGACATCGATAGATTGTGCATACAAACAACTTTTACTAAGTGTATAATATTCTAAGATCAACAGTCAGTCCTGGGTTAATTTAACTAAAGATGAAAATTTGGTCATCTTTTACTTAACAGATGATAGCGTGATGGCAATCAAACAATTTATGGCAGACATTGACATAAATAGTTTTTTTCTCATGCTATGGAAGTCAATGGATATCTAATATAGGGAGGTCTGGAATAATTTGAAGTGAGTAAGTTATGCAATTTTTGTCATTTTTGGGTGACCCATCCCTTTCAAACATGGTGGGTGGATTCCTACTGAAATTACGGTTTGCGTAAAATTAGCCGAAATTCTGCTAACTGCTAACTTGACCACACCTTAATTCAGCATAGAACTAAATGTGTGGAAAAATGGCAGAAAAAGAATCTAAAGTTGCCTGCAAAAATACGGACCATAAACTTGAGAGGAATCAGCAAACCAAAAATACAACACCACAATGAGAAAACCTTTACTGGTTCCAGCACAAGATGACTCAACAAGTGATGAAATCATTAGCTAACAGGATGCAATAGAAAGCACATCAGTTGCTATAGGCCAAAAGTAAAGCAAGTCTTGTGTCTACTGGTCTCGGTGTCCTGTTTAAACAAAGCCGTTAGTGTCAGTAGTCCTTCTTTGAGGAGTGTGGCTAAAACAACTAATGACAGCAGCTGCCCTACTCAACTCCATTCTGACCAACCTGAGCTCATGTCATGTTCGTCATGATAGCAGAAGACAACATGCAGGATCAACACTGTTCATGTATCACAAGGTATCATTAAATAAATTTATATTTAACCATTTTAATATAGAGAGGTACTGAAATGTAGACCTTCGTTTATGTATTTTTGACCTACACTGTACATGATTTAGGTTTGTACATTAGCATGGACTCACTAACTTCAACGTTAGCTAGTTTAAGCCAGAAATACCTTGCTGAAGCACAAGATGGCATTAATGTTCTGCTTGAGCAGATGAAAATTTAATGAGAATATGACAACCAGAAAATGAACATTTTCATCTTCATTGCGTTTAGAGTTGAATGCTTACGGCCATTTTGCCGTTTTGTGTGGGTTTAGGAAACGTAATCAAATGAATTCTATTGTTCATACTCTCAGGACACCTGGAATCATTGTTAAAAGTACCCAAGGCACAACTGTTTTTCCATTTTTGTAGCATAAACTCCAAAATGATACGAGCTTCGGATCTTCAGAATTCAAGACTTCGGTCTCTGCAGAGCAAAAGTGGGCGTTTATGACCTTGTGGGTGTTTTCAAACTGCTGGGTGTTTCTAAATCATGCAATCTAAATGATCCCCCTTACCCAACCCCACCACTAAACCTACCATCACTATGACATAAGATAATCAGGTATCATGGTCTAAAAACACCCTGATCTGGTAACTCCCATTACTTTCCTCCAGAGACCTATAATTGCAGAATTCCGCTCAGTGCAACTGATACTCGACTGCCATTGGCTCATCTGCATTCAAGGAGAGGGGGTTAGTGATGGGTCAATTTTTTTAGAAGAACTTACAGGTTTAAGCTTTGAGTGCTGTCTAAAATCACTATACAAAGTGAACATAATATTTTTAGTTTTAACAACTAGTTAATTTTGCGATACAGCTGATCACATGACTTCAACATGGCCACACCCATGAGATGCGACCGCTCCAGGTACAAATAAAGAGCTTTTGCAACAAGTCTGACATGTCTGGAGTCTGGGAGTCTAATTTAGTGATATTTCTCAGCACATTTCAGTCTAAACCCTTTTAACGAGAAATTAGTAAATGCACCTTAAAGTTTTCCACACAAAACGACGGCTCACGAAAGAGCACTATTAAATGGGCAACAGTTCCCTCAGGCCGCGTAAATATCCGGGCCATTAGTTTTAAAAGCGGTCATGAACTTCTGGAACTGAATTCTAGAATGTGACAGGGTGTGATGAGAGAGAGAGGCTGTTATCTACAGACCTGCTGGCGTTACAAGGGCAGGGTGATAACAGCATGACATCAACGCGATGCAAACGATATAATTTCCAGTCAAAACGGGGCAGTGACCAGACAAGATCCAAGTAGCAGCACACACAGCCCTCATCCATATCAAACGACGGCAGTCCATGATAGTCCACTCACGTTATCGATTTTCTCGGAGCTTTAGTTGTTTATTCGGGTAAAAAGAGTAACACTCAGGACAGCTATGGTGACCAGCGCGTGCACTAGATTCGTTTTTCGAAGTGAAGCGATGCGATTTCGCGTTTCGTTTCAAAAAATTGGATTTGAATTCCTCAACATAAAATCTTGCACATTTTAAGCTGACCCGATGTTAGAAAAAAAAAACCCCACAAACGGCAGCGATTTGTTTGCATTTCCAAGAGAGATTGATATTTGACGCATTTATATTTTGCATTATAAAATAGGATTTATTTTATACTCAACAAAAATGCGGCGTTCATTTTACCCAAGATGATTCGCTACATGTAACCACAGCAGCCATGCGAGTCGTTTCATTAGTTACGATGCCCTTCATGGGCTGTTATCAAATGCAAACGTATATTTAAAAAAAGAGGATCGTTGTTACAAACGGAGCACAGGCCGCTGTTCAGTTAATTCAATGTGTGTGTAAACCGATGCATCCTTTAAAAGCCCAGCCCAACCCAAACATGCACAATCGGAACGAAAACAAACCTGGTTTTAGAAAATGTTCAGAACGGAACGTAAACCAAGTTGATTGTGGTCCCAAATGAAGTGACCGAGAATTTGAACCTGGCAGACAGGTTGAAAGATAAGCAAAGTAAACATGCTCCAAAATGTCATTCACTTACCTTCAGATGATTGTAAAACAGCGCCTGGTTTCTACTCTTCGGCTTCAGTCTGGAAAAGCGGACAATGCACGACTTCACACCGGAGACAAGGTGATACGGGAGGCGTGTGGTTCCTTGTGCAAATCGCTTAAAATATACAAACGTGCAAAAAAACAACAACCCTTTATATCAACCAACTGCTACACCCTCGCGATTCACCGTGAGCTGAAGGACCAGTGTGAAGGATGTTGACCAGATCCTAACGTGGCAATTCAGAAACAAAACGGTTCAAGCCACCAAAATGCTCATCGGACTCCAGGTTTTCACACACTGGAGTCAAGTACCAAAATTCACTTCAGAAAGGCAGTGATGTCACTTTATAAACTATGGCCCCGCCCATCTATCATCCAGCACGCTGTATCTCCATCATGTGTTTGAAAAACATGCATGACTGACGAATACCAACTCAACACTGGAGTTAACTTTTAAATAGACAGGAACATAAAAACATAAAAATTATATTAATCTATGTCCTAAATGTTAACACAATTAGGACTAAAATGTCTCTAATCATTGTGCAAGTGTGATTGATAATTTGGAAATGTAAAGAAAAAGAACTTAACCAGTGCATTCATGGACAAAAAGTAGCACTCAGGCAGAGAAAAATCACTCATACAAACAGTATGACACCAAACATCATTCTATTAAACAAAGAAAGGGTCACTGATGGACAAGCAACACCTGATTTTTGTTTACATACATAAGAGGAACATAGAAAACCTTGTAAAATAATAAATAGTTCAGTCTCTACCCTGTTACATGTAATATGATTTTCACAGGCCTGCAGCTGTGCACTGTTATACTGATCTTATTGTCTAGTTTTTAAGATCAGCTTTGTCTTTAATATGCAAATTTGAATCTACGGGTGGAGCCAATCATACAGCACGATTATTTATGATCCTCTACCATTTTAAAGCACATAACTCTGGCATTTGTTATCCTCACCACTTACTTAAAATAGAAGTAAGATATTGTGAACTTCAGAGCACATTAGACTTAAACGAATTAGTTCTACATAAGATCAATTATGAAATCTGTCAAAATGAAGCCTCAGAAGATTATCTTCTTGCTATAGTGCTGTAAACCCTGCCTGTATATGATCACAATACGCTTATTGAGGTGGTTCAATTAAATCTCTTCCTGTTAACTCATTCTGTTTGAATAGCTAGGTGTGGCTCATTTTCAGAGTCCCACCGCAGATTGAGAATAAAGCAGGCCTTTATAGAAAGGTCTGAGATCAGCATCTGAGGGGGTTGCTCTGTTTGAGCAGAGTGTGTAATCTCTTTCTGTGGTTTCAGATAGCCAACTCAAACAATGTGCATTGGCTAGTGCACCTGTGTAGACCAGCTTTTCAAACATGCCTTCAAACGTCCCACTTACACATACACCAATATTGGCTAAATGAGCAACTTTCATATTTTACAAATGCACTTTAGGCGCCAAAGACACTACTTTAATGTGGAAGTGCTCAGATTTGTGGTAAAATGCTCTATTTGTACCACCTAGTGGTCATATGGTATAATAACAGCATGTGATTGGGGGTCAATGCAGTTTTAAAACGTGTTTTCTTCTTAACTCACAACAACAACAGGAAAAAGAAGAGTGTCTATATTATAAAGACTTTAGAAAATCTCTGTATGGAGCATGAAAAAGATGACCAATTTCCAGTGACACTCATAAACGTGTTTAAAACAAATGAAAGAAAAAAGTCAATAGATTCTTCTACATCATTTTATCGACATACTGTTTGTGCTGCCATTGTCAGCAAATTATTTGCACATTTTTCCATTACAAAACATCAGAAAACCCACAATTTATCAGGCTAAAATGCAATATGTAATATCTCAGGTATACATCTGACAACCCATGATGTGATGTGATTTCTCTGAACAACATCCCTGTGTAGCTTCACATGTTCGTAATAGAAAGTGTGGTTTGTTTGCAGATTGTGCGCATTGAGTCCATTTGAAACAGAAAGGCATCAGAGCCAACACAATATAAATAAAACACGACACTACAACATGATTGAATTACACATTAAAATAACAAAGAAATATTAATAGGAAAATAAAATCATCATCATCCGCTGACATCAAAATAATATGATCGGTTCCACTTATTCTGCACTTGAATTAATGGCTTGCACAGGCCCCAGAATTCAAATATTTATTCTCCCTTCTCTTATCAGTCAAGTATAACGGAGAAGATAAAATGAGGCTTGTTTGTCCTCTGAAGTGAGAGTCATGGATGGGTCAAGGGGTCTAATATGTCACAATAGTAACAGGACACTATGACCTCAGCAGTAATCTTATAACAGCATTCTTGAAGGCCTCTGTTTTAAAACAAAGCTGATGAAGGGTGGTCATAAAAGTCTGTGTTTCTCGACAAAATACTAAATCATCAAGGTTAAGGCCATCTAATATCATTTATGAAACAAGATTGCACGTTACAGTCTGCATTTGATACTGTTTTTGTATATAAAACAAATTGAATCAGCATGGAATTAAATAATGGAGGTGTCATTACTGGTAAAAAGTTCATAAAAAATACAAAAAAACAACTCTAAGTCATTACTTTCCGAATTACATCCAGCTCTACTCACCAGAAATGTGTTAAGGCTATGTTTCTGAGGCATTCTGGGCTGTGAATTGATTCTAGCAGAGCATGTATTTTTGTTATGGGTTGGTGGAGATGATATTAATAGAGCTTATCAGCTCTAAATGCGGAATAAGAGCTAGTTTTTAAAAAGATGTTTAATCACATGGTCTCCTCATCTTTTGCTGCAGCAAAATGCTTTCAGTCTCCTTCTGATGCAGACATTACACATGTCCAGACGTTACTCAAAGACATAAAAGCTAACCAACAGAACAAACAGCAATAGTTCTGAATCACTGACCACTGTCTGCTAGTATTGGCGACTGACGACCCACTTGCACACCACAGCACGTGCACTGAATGAACGTGGGATCAACATTGAGGGAATGATTACTGTACATATCGCCTGCACGTGTGCAGTTTGCTATCAGTCTGATATTCTCCCAACTGAGTGTTTTTTCCGTATAGATTAATAGATTAAGAGGCAGTACAGGGCTGCCTTTAGCAACCTCCAGAATTAAGTTAAAACTATGAACAAGTTGAGGTCAAACTTAAATTATCCCAGACTGGAGCTATTCATATGTGCTCTTCTCCACATAAGGTCCGAAGTGAAGCGACTGTGACTTCTTGGGTATTTTGTCTGGAGGTTTCCTCACATTGCCACTGTTGCAGTACCACAGTGTGACCAACAGAGGGAGGTTTGGTCTTCAGGCATCAAGTCCCTTGACTAGTTGACCAGGAGGACGTCCTCATATGTGGTAGTTCTGCAGGGTTACACCAACAGACACGATTACAGCCTTCAGTTATAGTACTAAAAACTCAAATACGTCATTTCTTTATGCTAACATGTATTTTATATGAAAATGTTTTTTGCTATCACTGTTTAAAGTCGCAATGACAAGGAAGTAGTGAACAATCTTTTCTTCCATATTGGATTACAGAAAAAAGAAAATGTAGTGCAAGGAATTGATTCTATGCATCAGTTGTTGATTGGATATTAAGATCAGAGCACACTGTAAAAAAAGGATTTTTCAGATTTATAATAAAAAAAACAAAAAAAAAAAACATTGCAATCTTTCAACTTCAAAATTTCATGTTACTTGCTAATTAATTTTTTCCTGTAAAAAGATAGGATATGTGGAATAGAATTAATTTGTGGCTCTGCCTGTTTCTAATGTGCACGGTGCCTCTTGCCATTTAAAGGCAGGTACGTGCTTGATTTCTTTAATATTACCTGTTTTTTTTTCTTGTTTTTTTCAAGGCATTGTTAGATGCCAGTGTCTCCTGACACAACAAAGATTTGATTTCAAAAACAGCATTGTAGCTATTAAACTATTTCTTGTTATTATTTTAAATCAGTATTTAAGCTCAGAATTGTCTCCAAGTAAAACGAGGAACTAAAGTCTGATTTTGTGGTGACTGTACTCAATTCTATTTGGTAACACAAGTGGAAATTATATACTTCACCTAACATCAATGTATTTTTGTATGCAATGGTATCATTTGTGCTCTTCTCTACTGCATTCAAATTATTTTGAATGTAACAGCAATACATTTGATGATGTTAATACATGATGGCTGATGTTAAGCAGTATTTTCTTTGGTTCTAAGGTGACACACCTGTCACAGCAGCAGAAGAAAGAGCACGGCGAGGTCTCGATTCCGCGGAACTTTCCAGAGCAGGGTGTGTCAGTGCACTCAGCGATGAACGCATGCAGATCAGTGATATGGACAGGCTCCTTAGTCTGTTGCTGAAGGGAAATGAAAGGATATCATGTTACTATAATCAAGCTGTTTGGATCATCTCACTCCACACTTCGTTTCACTACCTGCCATATATATATATATATATAATAACATCGTTCTGCGTTAATCAGGAAAAAATACTGATCATTTACAGTGACAGGAATACAAAAATAGATCATTAAGAAAATGAAGTAAAACTGATAAAAAAACCAACAGATTAAAAAAGTAATTAAAATAAAAAAAATGCATGGTTTAAATAGTTATTTTACAAAGACAAGTATGTTTGTATATGTGTGTGTGAGAGGATATCATTAACAAAAACATGTTTTTCACTTCTATCTCTGCATCTGCCTCGTCTTTCACTCTTACCTTGATGGTCTCGTACGCTCCAGTGATAAGAGCGATAAAGAGAGAGAGCACCATGTAAATGAACAGAGAGATGAACGTGTAGAGGTAAACCTGCAAAGAAAGAGTAGATTTACTGCTGTGAATCCTGTAGCATGTGCCGTGTACGCACCTGTGTGAGGACGTGAAGGTGAACTCACCTGACTGAAGACCCAGACCAGCATGCTGCTCTCTTGCATGCCACTGAAGGTCACAAACATGTCATCTCCATTGATCAGAGAGAAAAGACACTCAGACACCAGCGAGAGAGAGCGGAACTGAGGACACAAAACAAACATGCCATATACAATGAGAGAGAAGACACGTGTGCATTTGTTTATTTAAAAGAAATTGTAAAATATTATTACAACTTAAAATGACTGTTTTCTATTTGAACGTGTTTTAAAATGTAATTCATTTATGAGTTTTAAAGCTGAATTTTCACATTATCATTCTGAAATCGTTTTAATATGCTGATTTACTGCTCAATAATCTTTTTTTTTTTATTATTATCAATGTTTAAAGCAGTTGTGCTGCCTAATATTTTTATGGGAATGGTGATACTACTACTGTGAAAAAGTTTGAAAGAACAGCACTTTTTATAATATTAGAAATGTCTCTAATGTCAGTGGATTCATTTAATGCATCCTTGCTGACTAAAATAATACATTTCTTAAAAAAAAAAAAACTTACTGATGTCAAATGTTTGAATGATATATTAACAGTATAAATAATACAGACGCTTTTACAGTCTCTAAAAACATTCTGGTTCGGATTCCTCTGGATTTCATTACTGTATTTTCCCGACTATAAGTCGCACTTTTTTTCACAGTTTGGCTGGTCATGCGACTTATAGTCAGGTGCGACTTATTTATCAAAATTAATTTGACATGAACTGAGAGAAATGAACCAAGAGAAAACATTACCGTCTACAGCAGTGAGAGGGCGCTCTATGCTCCTCATTGCTCCTGTAGCATACACTGAAGACATATAGCGCCCTCTCGAGGCTGTAGACGGTAATATTTTCACTTGATTCTTGGGTCTAAATAAATGCGACTTACAGTCCATTGCGACTTATATATGTTTTTTACCCCGTCATGACGTATTTTTGGACTGATGCGACTTATACTCAGGTGCGACTTATAGTCCGAAAAATACGGTATATCGCATGTATGAAATTAAATTGACAACACAGGGAATACTTTTATTAACCAGATGGAATTTTTTATTTTACTCAGAACCAAATCTGTGTTTTTTAGACATATTCCATGTACCGTAGTACCACATTGAATTATTTTAATTAAAATTGAATTATACTGAATTTGTGTACCTTAACATGGTAGGGTCCCAGCACAATCCACCCACAGAAGCAATAACCGAGGTAGATCACCGCCACACAGCAACAGAAACGGATCACGTTAGGGAATGCAGCTCGTAAAGTCACAATGAGAATCTGAAAAAAGGAAAACACCATATAGTAAATAAAATCCACATCCTAAAAAAAAAAAAAAAAAAACATCTCACTAGATAGGTGGTGATATTACAAGATCATTTAATGATGAGAGTGAACGGCACAAAAATAAAAAGGCACAAAAAAAGAATACAGTTGTTATTTCAAAGTATGTTCGTCAAAGTATAGTACAAAGTATAGTACAGTATAGTGATATACTTCAAATTTTAAACTTATATTCCATTTATTTTCAGCTGATGATAGTTGAAAATCTAGAAACGTTCGTAACATTGTTAAAAATAATTGACGAAACAATGAAAAAAATGGCCAGTGTAACTGCATGAACACTGGTGTGTGGGTGTGTTTGTTTCTCACATTGTACTTCTGAAAAAAGGTGAGGTAGCGAATAACTCCAACCCAAACCAACAGCGTTGAGGTGCCCAGGAGGATCCCGCACTCATCGTAGGAAGAGAGGTTCTGAGGGTTAAAACAGAGTATCAAGAAATATCCCAATGCAATGCCTCCTTACACATACATGTTTCAGAATTTCCATTTTCTCCGCTGACTGACCTTTAGCTCAATGCCGATCTTAATGACGGAGCCTGTGATAGTGAGCACGTCGCTAATGATGAGCAGAATATACCATCCGTTAATAAACTCCATTGTGTCTCCCCAACAGACATCACGCTTCAGAGAGCTCTTAAAGTACTTCACGAACTCCTGAAGAGAAATAGAAGAGAGAATGTTAGTGCAGGATTTGCTGTGTGATCACGGTCACATTAATGTGGATTTGTCTGATACAATGTCTTACATTTTGAAGAATGATTCCTCTGATGATAGAGCGACCACAGAGGAGCAGAGATAAAATACAAACCACTATAACCACCACATCAAACCACACGCGAGCATAACTATCAGCTGGAGACAGAGAAACAGCATGAGTACGAGCATGTTACATCCACAATGTAAAAACTGAGATGTGGGGTAGTTTACCGTGGCCAGACACACTGGGGTCTTTACATTCCTTAATGGAGGCCTGATTATCAAGACTGATTTTAACTTTACCACTGTGAGCTTTGTTATCCAGCAGAATCTGAACAGAAAACAGGGCCAATTATATACAGTCTATCAAATTATATATATATATATATATAAATTATTAATTATGCACTCTAACACACTTGGCAAATTGAAAACTAAATCTAAATCTAGATCCTACTGTACACTAATATATACAGTGCCTTCCATAAGTATTGGAACAGTAAAGAAAAAATTGTTCAGTTTGCGGTGGAGTCAAGAAAGCAAGCAATTTGGATGCTAAAAGAAAAGAGGAAGTTAATTTGAACTATAGGAAAAACTAAGAGCATGGAGAAATCAAGAGTTTGGAAACTACCAGCGACATCAACAGCCAACGACGACCTGATCAGCTGAGAAGAACAACAGTAGCTGATGATCGACAAATCATAAAAGCTGTAAAAATGAACCCCGATTGAACATTAATTTCACCAGCTGAAGAGTAGACTAAAGACAGAAACTCTCCAAAACAAGCAACAGTTGGAATTGGCTGCATTAAAGGCTGGAGAAAAGCATTTCAAAGCATAAGAGCAAGAGTCTGGTGATGTCTATGGGTTGCAGACTCACTGCTCCCATTGCATACAAGAGATCTCCAACTAAACGTTAGCTTTTAATCTTTTACATCTGCCTTAAATTCAACTGTTCCAATACTTATGCTCACATCAAATAGTGGGATGAACTCTAAAAGTTCTGTAGTTTTGTTGCATATTCATCTTTTAATCATATTTGCAAATGTCTTGACTCCACAGCAGAGAAAGCAATTTTGTCTTTACTGTTCCAATACTTACGGAAGGCACTGAATATAGATAGATAGATATATAGATATAAATATATATTAGTGCTGTCAAATGATTGATTGCATCCAAAAAATACATAATGTAACAAAAACTTATTTGGACTGCAACAGCACTAATATATATACACTAATATATATATTTATTATATGAGATCGACTTGAGATCGTACAAAACTAAATGAGATCATACAAAACTAAAATATTTAATATTAACATATAGATATTTATGAAATTACTATTTAGTTAAAACTAAATTCCAGTAGGCCAGATTTGAAACAGAAAATCTCGATACACTGGGCTGAAAACTAAAAAAAATCACAGATTTTTCAAATTAAAGGGTATTTAAAAAAAAAAAACATTTTAAAATTACCCATTCTTTAAATAATTTTATCATTTATATATCCTTATATGCACATTGGTTTTTCTCTGTGTCAAATTTCTGTTAACAGATTTGTTAAAGCAAGTTTAATCTTTTTGTTTTTGATGAAACTCACCGTGATAAAGAAGGTGTAGCAGTCAGGAATTTCATTGTGGATGATGGTCTGAATATTTATAGCCTTCAGCTGGAACTGTATGGTGACATTAATGAGCCTGAGAGAGAGTGTGTTGATATTAGAGTTTTAGATTATCAACTCACACTTGAAACTCGCATTCAAAACCCCCTGTTTAACTTACTTGTAAAACTTGAGGGTGAAGTTCCTGTAATCACGGCCCAGACCTGCTGTGGGAGTGGACAGAGGGTTCACTCCAATACAGTCTACAGAGAGGAAGAGACAAAATCATCACCAACTGAACCTGAACCAGCTGCAGTGACCGACAGGGTCCTCAGGCTGCTCAACAGCAAGAGGTTTTTTTTTTTTTTTTTTTTGAAAGTGAATCCTGTGGTACACTCAGTGACAAGGAACTGCAAGTAATAACAATGTGCAAAGGAGGAAGTAACAAGAGCTTTCAGTTTCATCAACTTCTTCAACAAAAATTAAAATTAAAAAACAAAAATTTATAATTATGAATAATAAAATAATACAATAATTCAAAACTAATATTTCAGGTTCCTTAAAGGGGGGGGGTGAAATGCTCGTTTTCACTCAATATCCTGTTAATCTTGAGTATCTATAGAGTAGTACTGCATCCTTCATAACTCCAAAAAGTCTTTAGTTTTATTATATTCATAAGAGAAAGATAGTCTGTACCGATTTTTCCCGGAAAAACACGAGCGCCTAGAGGTGTGACGTGTGGGCGGAGCTAAAGAATCACGAGCGCCAGTAGGCTTTTGCGTTGAGAGCGTTTGGAAGCTGTGACATTACCGTGAGGGAAAAACCAACCAAAACAAATCATGGCTAACAGTCAGATTCAGCCGTTTATTTATGATCCAGAATCAGATCCTGAGGCTGAAATTTAACAAGAGCAGCATCAGCAACAACGTCTCTATGTGGTATGTACTGAAACTGTATATATTTGCTTAGCGGTTTTGGAAAATGACTAAGTTCCACTTTATGTCGTCTTTTTTTTTTTTTTTTAAGGTGTACATGTGGAAAGTGCAGTTTGATGACAACATCGCATGTTGTTAACTTGATGTGCTTACGTGCTGATAGCTAAGTTAACAACACAGAGATATTTGAAGCAGTTTTATTCACCACCTGCGGTTCCAACACACGATCGTGACCCTTTTTCGTTGGGACTGCATTATCCTTAAGAAATAAACGATACGCAAATCCAGCGTCAAACTGGGCCTTGTTTGTAAAACAAGCATCTTCGAAATGCAGGGAACAAACACAAACACTTGCACAACTCCGTTGATGCTCTGTAAAAATAAACTCCATCCACTGGTCCCTTAATGCTGTTTCTCTTTAGGTAATCTGTGCAGGGTTGTCTTGCCCTCACAACCAAAAAACACTTCTTTTGTGACATTTCGTGACGCTCTCGCTGTGATCAGTGAATGTCTGTGCTCTGCTATACGGGAGCGCGCGCTCTTCCGGCAGAAGCGCCCTTAGCACCCATACAAGGAAATTCCGCTCCATCTAACGTCACACAGAGCCATACTCGAAAAAAACTTTCCGAAACTTGTGACAAACCGGAAGAGGTTTTTTTGGAACAGAAATACTCCTTCAAACGTACAACTTAATTTTTTAAACTTTGTCCATGTTTAGCATGGGAATCCAACTCTTTAACAGTGTAAAAAACTCAGTATGCATGAAATAGCATTTCAACCCCCCTTTAAGTCTTTGCCTTGATCTTAACGTCTGTTTTGGTTAAAACAACAACAACTAAAATCAGAACAGGAATAAACTTGGGATGAAACGGAGGCTGGAAAACTGTCACCTGTGACCACATGCGGATCGATGTTGAAGGTGTCGTTAGCTGGATCGATCCTGCCTTTTTTATAATACTGCTGGCACAGAGAGAGCGCACTTCCATTCACACCCACATTGTACACATATGCATAACGGCCCACTGTATTCTCTGGCAAAGCCAGGTACTGAAAGACAAATGCAAAGAATATAAAGTATATATAGAAATATAAGGCATTAAAAATAAACATGACCACTCGTGACCAAACTCCAGCTGGAAAAGGCAGAATAGCTGCTGCAGATGAATAATATAGTTTTATATAAAAAATAAAAAATAAAAATTATATATAAATGCTGTCTTTATTTAACTTTATTTTTAATTTTATTGTATGCCTTTTTTTTTTTTTTACATTGCCTTATTGTATAGTTGTACATTTTATATTTGATCTAGATTTTTTTTAAGGCTTTAATGTTAATGTTATCTGTATGCACCGGGGTCTGAGAGTAACGCAACTTCGATTCTCTGCATGTATGTACTGTACATGTAGAAATTGACAATAAAGCAGACTTGAACTATATATATATATATATATATATATATATATATATATATATATATATATATATATATATATATATATATATATATATATATATATATATATATATATATATATACACATATATGCATTAAAAAAATACACTTAAAGGGTTGGTTCACCAAAGAATGAAAATTCGTCCATCTTCTACACACACTCGAAGTATCCTAGGTGTATGTGACTTTGCTCTTTCAGAATAATCCATTCAAAGTTATATTAAAAATTGTTCTTGCTCTTCCAAGCCTTTCAATGGGGGTAAGCGGATGTTTGTTGGTAACTGTTCAGAAGATGTGAAATAAAGTGCTCGAATCTGTAATAAAACGTCTCTCACATGGCTCCGGGGGGTGAATAAAGGCCTTCTGTAGCAAATCCATGCGTATTGATAAGTTAAAAATATATGTACAATAAAACGTAATGAACACTTTTTTCCTCACTTCTGTTGATTGTTGGGAACTGGAAGGCGTGCAGGCGGATGTTTGTCAGCGCTGCGGGGTTAGTGACGAGCGCAGAGAGAGAATAAAACAAAATGCTGCTCACGAATTAGACATTTGAAATCTGGATTATTATCTTACTTAATTCAACCCCCGGAGCCGTGTGAAGGACGTTTTATTGCAGATGTGTGCACTTTATTTCACCTCTTCTGAACTGCTGACAAACATCCACTTCACAACCTCCATTAAAAGGCTTGCAAGACTGGATTATTCTGAAAGAGGAAAGTCACACACACCTAGGATGCTTCAAGGGTGAGTAGAAGATGGACAAAATGTCATTCTCGGGTGAACTAACCCTTTAAGCAGTTATACAGCCAAACAGACAAGCTACTTTCAGAAGACAGAGGCTGAACGTAAGCCAAATTGTGTTATGACTGAGTTATCACCGAGCTCATTACTCAAACATATCCCTCAAAACATATGAATTAGTAAATTGATACATTACCTGTTCTATTGTGTAAAACATGTGGTCATAAACATCACTCTGTGTGTAAACAGAAACCGCATCATTTGAATCATCGTAGTCTTTGAGAAAAAGGTGTTTAAATGAAGCTGTGTTTTCCTCTTTAAACGTCACCGCCATCTCATTGCTTAAGCCAAAAAGCACCAGCTAGAGATAATAAAACAGCAAAAAAAGAGAGGAACGATTTTTAATAACAATTAATAATTGCCAAATGAGAACAAAAATTGGCTGCATTTATTTAAATAAATAAATAATAATTACTAAATTAAAATATATTTTATGTTCGAGTTCATAGATAGATAGATAGATAGATAGATAGATAGATATAGATATTTTGTTAGAGCTATGTTTTAGAAATGTCCTCCCAATTAGCATTGAATAATGTGATCTTGGTTTCAAAGTGTAGCTATAAAAATCTACAAGAGAAATTCATGCCTATTAAACTCTGTGACACTTCAGAGCATGAAACCAAAGGTGAATTTAGATGGGCCCATAGTAGGGCATGTCATAGTGGTTAAAGAATAATTTGGGAGTAAAACAGACTTTGAGCAGCAACGCTGTCTTTAGTAAGCTTTGGGATGAGTATTTGAGCTGTAGAAATTGTTTCTAAGAAAAGGGAGTAATTTAAATACCTGTACAGTTACTATAAGAATCTTCAGTATTTGCAATACCAGTTTAAAAGGTTTTCGGCCTTTGGCTTGGTACTTTTCACAAGGACTCATGAAGAAATATTTTAACTTCCTGCGCAATGCTTCTTCTTGGTCAGCACCGATCCATCCACCAGTTACCGGGGACGGCCTGGGGTTGCTATACTCATCCCTGCAGTCATTCGAACCATAGCCTGTCACCGGAAACAGAAGCCTATCCTCTTCTGGAAGAGAAAGAGAGACACTGATAGTACCATTGGGATGAAGCTCAATGTAAATAGTCTCTTTGTTTGTCCAATACCCTTTAAATTACATTCACATAAATTACCAAGTTTAGATTCAGTAAGTTGTAGTTGTTTTGAATTAAATTAATACTTTTTAAGGGTGCGTTAAATTCACAATGACACAAAATTCACATGAATAAATTACATTTTAAAATAAATTAAAATCAAAACCAGTTATTAAATGCAGTATTGTGAGAATGAGACTTTTTTTTAAATATTTAGAAATAAAATCTTACGGTTTGAATCACAGTTCACGCTAAGATCACCAGACAGTTTGAAAGACAGCTAGAGCCTAAGGACGTGAACCTCAGTCTACTTTAGGAAGACAGAGTTCGCCTATACGTGCACGACCTGAGATCTGATAAACGTTCTCTTCCTTAAAGTGATGCGAGATCACCTGAGACCGGGCAAATGGTCAAAAACCTTTCGAAAAGAACAACATTTTGTCAAGGCTTCATTGTTGACCTGGAATGCAGCAAACCTTAATGCTTCTCTCCGTAGCAAGTCATGTGAAAGGGGCTTAAGACTGATTAGTTTGTCAAGGACACGTCTTTAATTAGCATGGATGGTTTGTGAGTGAATGCTGGATTTTCTTTCAGTCTCTTAGTGTGCCCTCAAGTTTAACAACTTGTCTTCATTTCTCACAGTGAAAAAGTGTAAAAATATCAATCCTGCCTATGCACTTCCTATACAGATGTTCTGTGGAGCAGTCCAAATTATGCTTTTTTCTTTTTCTTTCTTTCTTTCTTCACGGATCACTGAGTATACACTTCCCAAAAGTGTTTCTAAGCATTTCTGAAACTACAGAAAATATGACTTTTGAAAGTGGTGAAAGCATGTTTTTCTTGTGCAATTCTGTAAAGACTTTTTTTTTTGTGCAAACCAAAACAGTAAATGATTCATTCAGTCCTGTGTTTCTTATGCACTAGCTCTACCACAATGAGCAGTTATTACTGCCATAATCTTGGCAGTTCTTTGTCTGTCATGTGATTGATATATCACTGACTAAATTATAAAATCACACAAGGTTTTACACTAGGGCTGCACGATTTGATGATCCATCGATGATTTTTGTGATTAAAAACTGTATAAACAGTGTTTGTAGGCCTGGAAAAATTGGGGAAATATGTTGTGATTACATGTCAATACGACCATTTAAAAAAAATAATAATAATAAATTGTATTATACTGATACTAAATAGTATTGCAATATTTCACAGTAAAATTAAGAAAGCAAAAAACACTTCACGCTGTTATCTGTTTTGTAGATAACAGTGTGAAGTGCTTTTTATTACAAGTTAAGGAAAGATGGTTTAAGCAAATGCATTACGTATGTATTTATTTAATTAACAGATGATTTCATGATACTAATGCCATATTAATTTTGTTTTTATTGAGATTAATCATAATATACACAGCCACACGCCTATATGTAGCGGAAATATGGTGGAACACCATTTTTCATGCCTCATAAATCACAATCCAAAGTGACAGCGTCTAATCTATACTGAACGCAAAGTGAAACACAAAAGACAAAAGTCAGTGAGTCAGTCACTTAAATAAGATTAATGATCGCAGCGTGCGTGGGCTGATATATGGGAAATTTCCTGTCGTTTTAGTACCGCACAGCAGAAAGTACAGACAATCTGTGTTCCTTTAAGTTCCTGAACTGTTCACACAGAGTATCCAAGCTGACGTGATTTCCCTGATTTCTTTACTTTCTTGAACATCTGACCTCCCGATGACTGCGTGATTAAGCAAAAATGGATAGAGACTGAGAGAGTTTATGAAGCTCTACCTATTGGCTCCCATTGGTCTCTCTTATCAAACCCATTATTGTTCATCTAGATGCAAAACTGAGCCTGTCAGAGCTGAGCTACTGGAATCTTGCCTTATAGCACAGGGCCTCAAATTCACCACATACTTCTTACTGTATAACACAGGAAGATTATCATTGTAGTCTAGTGAAGAGATAGGAATCTTCACAACAAAATTGCAGTGGATGTGGGCGTCTGAAGCCACACATGAGCGTTGCAGTGTGACTGGAAGTGATAGAGTCAATCAAATGCTGAAAAATAGCTGAAAAATCTCATCCTTCCAGCTTTACAGGTAGGCATGTTTTCGGAGCTCAGGTGTACATTGGCTCCTCACACGCTTCTGCTGTCATAATAAGTCAAGGGTTTGGCTATCAGCGTGTTATAATAGTGCTATCACAGAGATGACATCCGGACATTTTTATTTTGGTTTCAGTAAAAAAAAAATCAATTGTAAATTAAAAACAATTTTGGAGCAACACTAGAAAAAAAACAAGATATTTTTCTTGTATGTTGAACTAGGAGACATTTATATAGAAAAACACTAAAAAAAAAAACATTTAAAAAGAGAGGTCTTCCATTAACTTGAGAGCAGCATTTTTTATTTTCATGTGCTGCAAAAGATGCAACCACAAAAGCTAGACAGAACCACAGAAGCTTTTCCATCTATTGCTTGTTTTTCAAGGAAAAGAAATGTGTTCTGTGTGAACGTACCTTTATATATAACGTGAATTGGTGTATGCAAACGCAGACCATTTTACCTCCATAATTTAACATATTTTTGAGAAAAAAAATGTAGTACTTTTTCTGATCTGTTTTGAAATGACTGAATGTTGATAATTGGTATTAAAGAGGCTATTACATTAACAAAGTTAAACCGAATTAAGATTTTCTGAAATATTCTATTCTATTCTTAAATAGGTTTTTGATTGTGGGTTAACTTGATCAAATAACTAGCAGAAAGTAATTTTAGTGGGGGAACAAGTTGCTAAAGATTAGAATGATTTTCACAATAAGACCAAAAAAGAAAGCAAATACGATATTTTATTACCTTAATATTTAGCTACATAAAAACAGCCCAATTTACCATTATTAGCTTTATATTTGTGTGTGTGTATATTATATATATATATATATACAACTGTATTTTAGTCACAAACTTGAACTACTCCATGAAATTGAATATTGTGGTGGGATTTTAGAATTGAAAACAATGAAACGTGCAACAGGATCCATCAACAATCAGACTGAACAACAATACACCTCCAATCTACAACTTCAATATATCTGATTCACTGGCTCTTATTGAGCAGATCAGGTTTATATTCTCCACACATTCAGCGATTTTATGGTCATTATAAACCAAGTGAAATGAAAATGAAAACAGCTGGCAAATGTAAGCTAGTTATAATTTCCAGTAACATTTATGACTCCGTAAGCCCATTGTGGTGTTACTGCAGGAATGAGGTCAATGTGACACAAAAACAAGGAAGAAAATCAGAAAACAAGCGGAAAATAAATCACATACACAATAAATGTACTAACACAGCAGTCTCTCCAGCCTCATTATGTGATAATGAATCATCCAAACCACAAAATCTTTCAACAAGTGTCAAACAGGGCTATTCACAAACAGGATAAGCGATGATGTAGCCAAATATTAAGGACTGGGGACAACACCTACGTTGCATTTTTTAACTACCATATTGATCAATGGTAGTTATGCCACTGAACATAAGTTAAACATAAATGGTTACCACAGGAATCTGCCTGATGAATGAAGGTTCACAAGCTTGCACAATGCTCAAAACTAAATATTTATGTGAGCTCTGTTGAGGACGTAGGACAGGAAAGACATGAATCATCATAAAAGCACTTGCAATGTGCATACCAAAACAGCTATTTATTTACTTTCAGATCAATGAAATATTGCAAGACCAAGCAAACAAAAAAAATAATAATAACCTGGTCTGATCCTGTGCTCGTGACCGAAAAACAGACTCAAATCTTTGACGTGATATTGTTGTGCATCCTAACTAAGCACTTTTGTGCACTACATAATACGATACACAATCAAAATATAGAAATAAACGCACTATTTTGAAATCCATTTAATAAAAAATAGAATTATATTTCCATTTTTGCGTCTGACACCCATGAAAGGCTCAAAAAAAAATATATACACATTACAATCAGAATCTAGTTCATAATCGTCACATCGCAAGCGTTATGATCACTCACCGGAGTAAATATGATCGTCTTTATTCGCGTCCACCTCAGCCATGTCAGCGGTTTAAAATCACACACAGAGGCTGTCGGCATTAAAATCCCAGTTTGATTCACAGCACACAAGGGGACCGAGTCTGTTCAGCTGGCTTGGCTTCCTGTCCGGTTACCGCATGTTTACAACAAGCGTCCACTCGCGAGCAGCACAGGCGACTTCCGATGAGGTCACGTGACAAGACAGTATTATATGACACGCGCTGAGGCTGCATAAATACTTCATAGCGTGTGGTTATACTGTAAATAGAGCTTGTTGTGTATTATTCATATATATTAAGCGTGATGCCGTGAAATGGATTTTTTGTGTGTGTGTGTTCGGATTTTTTCTCAATTCTTCTTCGAAATAAAGAAGAATGTACGTACTTGTGCCACTTAATTTTCTCTATTTTAAAAATGACATTTAATTATCCTTCATATATTAAAAAAACATGTTATACCTTTGTATTAAGTCCAATTTAAAGATGTCTTGTGTTTTTTCCTTATATTTAACTCTATCACAAATTAAAAAAATACATATATTTTAGTTTTCTTTCTTTTTTTTAACTTACAGTAGGTCCTGTTATTAGCAAGCAACAAAAGAAAAAAGAAAACGACTACTGCATTTAATATGATGTGCAAAACAATTTTGTCGACAATTTTCTAACCGTGGTGATTCAATAATGAAGCTAAAAAGCAGTTTGGAGCCATGTTAGATTTTTTACTATATACAGAATAATATATTATTTTGTGTTAGTTATTTACTGGGTTCGACCCATATTAAGTGACTGTTAGGGGGAAGAAAAAAAAACATTTGGAGAAAATGGAAGCAGAAACTTGCAACCAAATACAGCTTTATAACTCTGAACATGTTTAACTCATTAATCTTACACCATGTCTACACTGGACTGCTGTTGTGTCCGATGCAGACACTGTTTTATATTTTTTCTGTTTTGTAGCTAGTTTTTTTCTCAGTGCTACAGAGTGTGAGACTAAACATGCAACTTACTGGGAATAGTTCAATTTTTTTTTTTTTTTTTTTTGGGAATAGTTAAGATTTTTTCCAGCATTAACAGGAAATAAAGAAACTAACATCATGATTATGCTGTTAAACCCAGTTCTTGACAAAAGTTCCCTACCACTGAATTAGTGTTAATGCAATAAAACGAATGTCACTTAAAAAAAAAAAAAACAATGAAGCGGACAAAATGTTACATTATGTTAAAAGAATTAATAATAATTATGCAAGTATTTACAATTACTATTGTAACTACTCTAGAACATTTACTGAGAAAATATGAATAAGCTAATTTTTTAAGGAATAATATTTCCTCATCACTCCTTGCAGTTTACAAAGACTTTATTATACTGTGATGAAAATATTTACAACTTAAACAAAAATCAAGACGTCCAAATATAATTCACACTTTAAATAAAACTTCTGTTATACTTTATGACCATATGCATCTCTGCTAGCACTAAACTGACATATAATGTCTGCACAATTTTGCGCAACTAAGTTAAATGATGTTTGTTAACATTCTTTCTTTCAATATTAATGCAGTGACACTCAATTCCACGGAGATCCAAGCCTAAATTCAATACCAATTTAATTAACCATTTATTATAATGTATTATTGTCTTGTTATGGTACATTTGTAAAATGAACACCCCAAAATAATATTGTCTTAAAGTTTTCTGAAAATAACCCCTCAATGCATTAGTGTATCAGTAAAGACGCCATTTTACACTGAACTGGACAAGCGAGGGGACTTGTCCTCTGTAACATCATTACAAAAAGAACAACAGCTAGAGACAGTCTTGAGGTTATTTTGAGATCTGTGCTAGATGCAGTGAATTTGTTAGCAAAGCTATAAAAATGAGTGGGAAAAAACAATGCTGGGACTCCAGACACAAGGCTAAACTTGAAGCTTAATGTAGTAAGCAGTCTGCTATCTGCCATCAAGAGTTTTATCACGAGCAATCACTGCCTCATCAAACTTGATCATCAGCGTGGTCCCCTTGTGCCAGTGGACAGTGACTTTAGCTGGGAAGCCACTGTGGGTTAAAATCGCCTCCACGATGCCACCGGTGAATGCTGCACAGTTTAAGGTGCTATTTTCTTTAGGTACTGAAATGTAGGCATTGATCAAAGGCTCCTTTTCAATGATGTAGTATGTTTTGTCATCATCGTTGGCTTGCTCCAGTTTGTCTGCCTCTTTACCAAACAATGCTTTCCATACGTTTACCTAGGAAGAAAGAAATAAAGGGTTAACACTATAGGATGTGTGAAATTTAAAGGAGTAAAAAAAAAAATGTACTCCCCTTCAGGCCTTCTAAGATGTAGATGAGTTTGTTCCTTCATCAGAACAGATTTGGAGAAATTTAGCTTTACATTTCTTGTTCAACAGTGGATCCTGTGCAGTCCAAACAGCCCAAACAGTTATCAAGCTGATAAAAATGTCAAAATAATCCACAAATAATGACTCCAGTCCATCAGTTAAACTGTCTAAAACAGTTCTAAACACATATATTGGTGGATTTGGATGTGAGAGGACAACAGGAGATGGACGAAGTAATATCACGGACAATAGACTTCTAGAAGTGATGGTTAAGTCTGCTTAATAATGGACTTGTTTCTTTCAAACACACACTTTCTTACAAACATAAGATCTTTACTGATGTACTTGAGTTCAGTGGATTACTTGTGGATTGTTATGATGTTCGTATCAGCAGTTTGGACTCTTATTCCGACGGCGCCCATTCACCGCCATTCATTGGCGAGCAAGTGATGTAATGCTAAATTTCTCCAAATCTAAAAAAAACCCTGAAAAACCTCATCTTTGATACAGCAGATTTTCATTTTTGGGTGAACTGTTCTTGTGATGTCAAGAACATCTTGTCATGAATGATCTACAAATACCTTAATAAAGAGAAGTATGTTCAAAACTTTGGTCTCTCTTTTTCCGTTCTTCTCCCTCATCACCAGAACATCCAGAAGGCTGGCTCCAACCCCTTGGCCCATGTCCGCCAGCCGGGCCTGGAGCTCCGACACCGAGTACACGCGGCTCTGGCAGTACTGCACCATCTCAGAGAAGAGCAGCGCGAACGCGCTCACGCTCACCTCCGTTTTGGGACGCGTGAGCGAGCGCTCGAGGATCGCGGATTTGCCTCGCGTGAAGCGGACCTCCATTGCGTCCACACCGAGACTGAATCACACTCTGAATCAAGGAATGAAAGCGCCGGAGTCCTGCAATATAAACAGCGTTGAGTTATAAACAATTTGCAGTTCAATATTTGCGAATACATAAATGTGTCAGTTGTCCTCATAATTCATTGATTTGGCATTCATTGTAGGTCTCGTCGCTACATGGCTTATTAGGTGTCTGATTACATCATGGGGTTTTCTGATTAAAAAGAAACTGAATAATACGTCGAATGAGTCACACAGTACAGAAACTAGGACATTATGAGGCAGGCATCACATTCAAATCATATTTCACTGTGTATCAGCGTTTACCTGGTGTTTTGGGTTTCAGGTCCGGACGCGTGAAGCCACGATTAGTGCAAACGCCTGCTTTCCCTTGTGACCGGATATTTTCAATATAAAAGTCGGACGGGGCACAGTAATGCTAAATGAAACAGTAGTGGAGTGAAGTGTGTGTCAAATTTAAAATAAAATAAAAAAATCTTTTTTTGATTGTTTTATTTATTTTCGAGATGCATTTTTCGGGAAATAAACATTCAGCGGCGAAGACATCATTTAAAAGTCACTGGATAGTCTGCGCTTTGCTCAGTCACAGTGCGAGAAGTACTTGTGAACAGTGAACTAGAAGAGCAGGCGATAATAAATATCCCTTGACGTAAGTTTAACGTATTAACGTGTGTTTCATATAGTCGTATATCCTTATAAGGTCCCAGGACTGTCTAGGAGCATAACAGCTTCTGAATTCATATGCTACACTATTCTAGTCGCATGTCTGTCTGTTCTGCATCTGTGAAGTTAGTCAGCGAACTTTTGTGTTTGCATGTCATGATCAATTGAATAAGGCGTAAGTTAAAGTCCAAAATGTGTCTCTTTTTCATTTAAACATAAGTTTATCCTGATCTTGTAAGGGGGGTTGATCTGCACTCCAGGGTGTGAGAATGCTGCCTGCCTTCACGAGCCTCAGACACTTAGCCACAAACAGAATGAGGAGAGCAGGTAAGAATCAGCCTTGAGAGTAACATTCATCATCAAAATTAACTTTTAAATACATGTAGGGAGCACTGGTCACTAGTTTTCATGTTTTATTGAATATACACGGTTATGACTCTTCTGTATTCTGACACAGCGTCTGAGTTCAGAATGACTGTCCCGTGGGGAGAGATAAGAGGTCAGGTTTGGGGTCCTTCTAATGGCCGTCCCGTGCTGTGCTTGCACGGTTGGGCTGACAACTGTGGGACGTTCAACTCCCTGATTCCATTGCTTCCCAAAGGTATAGTGTTTCAGAGAATTTATGAACATTATGAAGGTCCACATGGATAAATATTAATTCATTCTTTCACATCTCATCTACAAGCATGAATGCAGTGAAACTGGTTTCTGTTCTCCTCATCTCTCTTCCAGACTGGAGATTCGTAGCCATTGACTTTCCAGGTCATGGTCTCTCATCTCACAGGCCTGATGGATGCTTTTACAACTTCCCTTTGTACGCAGCAGACGTGCGGCGAGTTGTAGAAGGTTTGACTAAAAACATTAAAGAATCATCTTAACCACTTGTTTTTATTTTTACTGGAAAAGAAGGCAAAATTAATTGAATAGGTATTTTTTTCTGCATTTGTTTGCAGCTCTTCAGTGGAAACGGTTCTCTATCATGGGGCATAGTATGGGTGAGTCAGCTTTTTTTACTGCTGTCTTCAGTTACTGTCAGGTCAAAGTACACTTTTGTGTGTGAAAGGTATGAGGATGCCATGACCCGCTATGAGTGCCATAAACCTGACTTCGTAATGCTCTACTACTCTAAATGTCACCCTTATTCACAACCAGATGATGATCCCATTTGTTGAGCTCCTGCAGCATTATTTTCCGGGATTTGAGCTTACATTAATTAAAATATATTTTGAGATTGAAGATTTTAAGATTACACAGTAGGAAATAAGTGTATGTGTGTGTGTGTGTGTGTGTGTGTGTGTTTTAAGTCATAACTTTTAATAATTTAAAGGTATTTATTTGTGGGTAAAGATAAAGGAAAACACAGACATGAATGCTTTAACACTACCTTGCACAAATCTCTCTTCAAAAAAGGATAATAATAATTATTATTAGTGTTAATTTAATATAATAATAATCATGGTTACTGGATTACAATTGAATGTATGTGAAATTACACTAAAAATAACTTTAAAAAAATATATATATTCGTGAGATTCAAATGAGGAAAAGCTGTTTTTGAATTTGGTTCATTATTTGGGATTATTATTTGATGTTTCTTTAACAGGTGGGAATGTGGCAGGAACAGTGAGTATCTGTCATACTTTTTTTTATCATATTTCTGTAAATGTTATAGTTGTTTAGTAGTGTTTCTCAACTGGTTTTGCTTCATGACCCAGATCTGACATAAAGGGGCACCCTATCACAGTACTAAAATGATGGAGTCCTTAAATGAATTAATATTACGTTGAGCTGTAAAGGTCCAACTCTTTGCTATCTTCCTGTGCATGAGTATAAGGCTGCCTGGCATTGTTTTTTATCTGCTGTCGTTGAATGGATACAGTTTTGGTTTTGCAACAGCTGAGAACCACCAATGATTTGTGTCGTGTAAATGTAGAGTGTGATAACAGCTCCTTCTGATTTGCCAGTTTAGTGCCTTGTACCCAGAGATGATTGATGCCGTAGTTCTTCTGGATACTTATGGATTCCTCCCAACACAAGTGGTAACAAAAAATGGAGCATTTAGCTGTTAATCATACAGAAGACTACTTATTCAACATGCATGTGTCAATGATAACAACATACATGGTTCTTTGTCCTTTCTTAGACTGACATTTTTAAGAACTTGAGGAAAGGGATCACTGATCAAATCCAGTATGACAACAAGACGGAGGAGAGGAAAGAGAGGGTCTACACATATGAGAAAGCCAAAGAAAGGTGAAAATGCCTATTACTTGTATAGCACATGTATAGTATAGTTTTTTGTCTTTGTTCTGTATTCTGTTGAGCTGTACCACATTCTTTCCCCTAATTTTAAGATCTCTCTGACTTCTGAATATAAGTAATTGATGCAGTGCTATCCAGGCAGACAAAGTCTTCCAGTAAAACTGTAATTGTACCATTTATACTTTTTGAGTTTAAATAAATTATAATTTTACTGTAAGACTTCATCTGCCTGGATCTCACAGCATGATTACATTTGATATAAATTCTTATTTTTTTATTGAATATTGCTGTTTGCTATAAATGATTTGTAAAATAGGATCATATCACGGGAGGATAAGGTAAACGCATTTCTTGCCAAACTTTTTTTCTAAATATTTCTCTTTAACACATTTTTTTAAATTTTTAAGTTTTGATTTATCATTTGTCCACCTTATAGCGATTGCAAAGTTGAGTTTTCAGCATCATTACTCCAGTTTTTAGTGTCACGTGATCCTTCCGAAATCATTCTAATATGCCGATTTAATGCTCAAGAAACATAGCTTATTGTTATATATGTTGAAAACTGTTTTGCTGCTTAATATTTTATCTGTAAACCATGATATATTTTAACACATGTTATTTATTATTATTATTATCCTTTTATCGTTTTTATTGTCCTCTTTCAGGCTGAAAGCTGCAAACCCCTCCCTCTCCGATCAGTCTGCAGATATTCTGTTAGAGCGAGCGATCAGAGAAGTTGAGGGAGGTAAGACATACACCAATTGCACTCTTATTCTATGGACCTAGATTTTCTCACTTTTTCTCCAAACGATTTCCTTTCTCTTGAAGGATTTGTATTCACCAGAGATTTCAGGATCAACCTGGTGAGCCATTTCAGTATATTTATTCATTCCTTTTACATTGTAGTTTATTCACGATAACAGGATTTCAGATTTAGTTTGACTGTTTGACCCATATTCATCTGTGACAGATCTTCCAAAAACTCATATCATCATATTCGGTGGTTTATTCCTTTTGTTTTATCATGGTTTCTGCTATACAGATGTTTTTTTTATTTGAGGAAAGAATGTATAAAAACACAATATACACATCATGATAAATGTCCGTTCCTTCATATTTAAATATGAACTGGTGATATTTGGTTTTGTTTCAGAAAAACACTGTGAGTTATAATATGGAACAATGCCTCCACATGATGTCACAAGTTAAAGCCCCAGTGATGATACTGCTGTGAGTTCAAACACAGACACAGTTTTCCCACACGTTTCATGATGTCCAGGAGAAGCACTGTCCACATTTAAACACAAATGCTGAAAATAAGACATGCACTATTATTATAATTCTTTACAGTACTGAAAAGAAGATCATTATTTTCTTGTTATAACCAGAAACCAATCAATGGCAGATATTAAATCCTCTAAGATTATTTCTAAATAATTTCAAAACAGAAAGTTGAAAATGAGTCATTTTAAATGCTAAAAGTCAGTTTAGGCATCATAACCTTATAATGTACAGTATGAAAAATATGCTTGGCTACAAAAGCATTGTCAAATTTAAAATAACTAAATGTCACTGTAGGACAATAAGATATATATAAACCAAGTGGCATCTGGGTACAAACTTTTACTACTGTTATAAACCCATCATATTATATCCACACATCAGTTACACACACTATTAGACTGCTTTTGTGTCCTGTGATATACTTTTCCTCACCGTTTCAAAATCAAAGATGTGTCTTTCTTCAGGGCAAAAGACGGCCTCTTCAAAACCTTTGCTCTACCTGATGGATATGTTGATTTGATTCTGAAGAGCTGGGCCAATCAAAAAGTGAGATGTGCGCCCATACACACAAACATAAGTGCAAAATGTCTGTCTGGGATGGTATTATCTAGAAATATCTTTCTCGCTCTTCTGCAGGCCACCATTGTTAATGTAGAAGGGGATCATCATATTCACCTCAACAAACCTGAGTCCATGGCCTCCATAATCACTGATTTTCTTCAGTCACACAGTCCAGTCAAACCACAGAGTGAATCAAACAATAACCAGTCTTCCAAATTATAGCACACACACATGCTGATCCAAATAACGAAGCAAGTCTGTACTGATTCAAAATACTCACAACATTCACTCTAAGCATCACAAACCTAAATTAGTTTTATTAGAAGACGTTCAGATTCAGAACATTTCTGGTGTATTGGACCATCCGTTTGTCTTCCATTTGTATCAAGGTTAAGTCTTTGAGTATATGGTATTTTTGGAGATGTGGGCCATGTTATATTGGCAAAATACAAATGCTGCTGACAAACATTGATCATAGGATAAAAAAAAAAAAAAGGTTTAGTCCTGGCTGACTATATGTGATGCACATAAAAGGTTTTTGGAAATGTCTGTTAATGTTAATAAGTATTAACTAAAACATCTGTTCATATTTACTTTTGTAAGCCAAACTTAAGATTAAAGTCTATAATTAAATTTGTGTAATTTGACTTTTGTTTTAGCATTATTGGGGCAAACAATAGGTCTGTAAATATAAATTCTACAGCTACAGGGGCCAAAAAAAGTATTTAGACAATTAAATCAGGTTTTAAAATGAATTAATGTACCGTTCAAACTTTTATCGTCATTTGGAATTTATGTTTTTGAAAGGTGCTTTTACGCCTATAATAACAAAATAGTAATCAAACAATAATATTGGGAAATATTACTACAATTTTAATTAAAACCTTTCTGTATTTTGTCATATTTTAAAATGATGGCAAAGCCGTTACTTCAGTCTTCAGTATCAAATGACCCTTCACAAATCATTCTGATATGCTCATTTTCTCAATACACATTATAACCAATTCAAAATTGTTTGAAGAATATAAAGAACAAAAGAACAGCATTCATTTAAAATTAAAATCGTTTGTAACATTAAAATGCTTCGGCTGTCACTCTTGACCAATTTAATGCATCCTTGCTTTTTTAATTAGTATTATTTATTTAGTTGACCCCTGAACTACTATATCCTTATATACCGTGTAGTGTGTTTGTGTGTGTGTGTTTGCATGGCTGTATTTGTGAATGTGCAGATTGCTGTGAATGTGTCTGTGTGTTTGATTTCCTTCAGGCTTTGCTGAAAGCTGCACGTCTTGCACTCATATGTAGGTCAGTTCTGCTCAGTTTTGCCTGATATTTGAGAATATCAATAGCATGATACTCTAAAGACCAACAACTGTGTAATGGAAGCTATTGTGATGAGGAGTATTTGTGTGTGCTTGTGTTTATAAATATGCTTTGTTTATTCAGTCAAGCATTGCTCACCTCAAGCTAGTATAAGAGTCTTGTAGCAGCTCCCAAGTGTGTGTGTGTGTGTGTGTGTGTGTGTGTGTGCGCACGATTATGTGGTTTATGAGGACAAAAATTTGTTTGCTGTAAGGGGTAGGTATAGGGTTGGTATAGAGCGATAGAAAATTCAGTTTGTACAGTAAAACCATTACACCTATGGAGAATCCCTATAAACTGCAAGGAAGATTAATCTGGGAAGTGCCATTCATGTTAAAGGCATGAAATCCTGTAATCATAGACCGTCAAATCTGTTTGATTTCCTTTCTTTAATACACCACAAAAAAGATCTTAGAGGGGTAATTCACCCAAATTTTGTGCTAAACACAAGAAGATATTTTGAAGAATGTTGATGACCAAAAAGATTTGGTTCCCATTGACTTAGATACATTTATTTCTTTATTTTTTATTTTAATTTAATTTTTAAATGATGGACTTCAATGGGAAACTTAGTTACCAACATTCTTCAAAATATCTGCTTCTGTGTTTCCATAAAATGAATTTGAATAGTCTCAATACAGATGATGACATGCCAAATTTGATTATACACAAGTTGTAAAATGTGATTTAAAAGCCATGGTAGTATACAGTATGAACAATTTTTATGATCCTTTTTGTTATATTTTCCGCTTCAGTGTTATATTCATTATGCAAAAGAACATCATGAACATTCTGTTAAATTTCTTCTTTTGTGTTCCACAGAAGAAAGTAAGTCATACATAAATAATGACAGAACTGTGAACTATCCTTGATACTCTTGTTATTTGAACCTTTTGGGGGTGTGAAGACATTTATACAAACTAACATTCCTCTTAACCCCCTCCAAATTCCTAATGATAATTGCCATGTTCCAGTTTAACATTAAATGATTACGAATTCTAAGACTGAGAAGAAAGGGTTACAAAAAATTATGTAACTTCTGCTCTCACCCGTACCTCGTCAGAGATGTATCCATGGTTACCCCCCTCCCAACTGGAATGGGATGGTACAGCTTTGAGAAGGAGAGCATGAAAGCAAGGGTGCGAGAAAAGCCCTCATTCCATAGCATTGAATAAAATAAAATGTCTTTGTCCACATAGCTTCACCAGCAGCTTCGTTGTTCAGCATTTTCATTAGCTTATTCTATCTGCTCAGCCTGGGTTTGAGACTTTAAACCCAAAACTACAGTGTCAGTTCACAGACGATCAAGGAAAGACTGCAGGTATGTAGACACACATGATACATATGTGCATGTGTGGATGTGATGTTTAATGGCATGCTGTAGAAGTATGATTCATTTTTTAGTGTATTTCATTTTCATACTTTGACATTGACAGAATGCTGCACTGTTAAATATGAGTGACAGTACCATCATATATATGGATCATACAGCATTTTATATACTGCAGTGCACAGGTGTGTTCTCATTCAGACAACAATACAACTGTCTCTCTGTTTCTCTCTTTCTGTACTTTTGAGATAACAGAATGCCCTGGATGTTTCTGGACTGGTTCGTCCCTGTCTATCTGCTGGTCTCGGTCCTGGTCCTGGCTGGTTTCGGAGCTTGTCTGTATTTTCTGGAGCCGGGTCTTCAGGATGCGCACAAGTGGAGCAACAAGTCACTGAGGCACCAGCCGCTGGCTCCTATAAGGCAAACACACTGTAGAGATGACGACAGCAATGCCTTGTTATGATGGGACATGTGGAGACGCTGCAATGAGACGTTTGTGCCAAATCATATATTGATGCCACTTTATCAAAATCCATGGTCTTTTAACAGGGTTTCTGTAGTTCTCTACAATGATCTGCAATTGGATTACATGACAAAACAGCATAATACAGTGCAGAAGTCAGTTAATTCATACTTCACCCTCATGTTGCTCCAAACCTGTAAGACCTTCGTTTATCTTCGGAAAACAAATTAAGATATTTTTGATGCATCCCGAGAGCCCTCTGAACATCCCATAGACAGCAATGCAATCAACATGATCAACATCCAGAAATGTAGCAAAGAGATCGATAAAATAATCCATGTGAGACCAGGGGTTCAACTGCAATTTTACAAAGCCACTAAATTACTTTTTGTAGGCTCAGAAAACTAAAAGTGATGCATTAAAATAACACTGAAATATTACAAATAGAAAAAGATTAAAGAACATAAATATTGTCATAACTATCACAGAAATACTGGAAAAATTCTCTTTACCTTGCTATGAAAATTGTATCGGACAGTGGGGGGTAATTTTTTGTCTAAAGCCACAGGGATCATAGTATCATATGAAACCGTTATCCAGTGATGCTTCCCACACAAGTCAGCGTCAAAGTAAATTTTGGTGACATTCAGCCAAACTGGAGGAACAACCTTGACTTCTGTGTGAAGGGGGTATTGTGTGAAAACACATTACATACAATGAACAAACAAGAGGGAATGTTTCCAGGTCATGACGGTCATGTTCTGGGTGGCATTTCAGAATATGCCTGAAAAATCTGGAAAAGCCATGTCCCAAGATCCATTCAGTATACAGTGAGTTAAAGCATAAAGTAGGGAACTCAAACTACTCTGCATGCTATTTGTCATCAGGCATTAAATAATGGTAGAAAGGGCCATCTTTCAAAAGTATGTTCAAGATTCATTCTTTTTATGAATACCGACTAGATTTTAGACGTATCATCAGTTGTAGATGTTTTAACTTTCGCAATGTCCTTAAGTAAAAAAAAAAAAAAACATTCAAATGGTGGACTAGCATTCCTATCCGAAGCCCTGGAAGTGTTTATCAGTAGTTTTAGTTATATCATGTGCCAGTAGATTTGTGTCACTTTGGACTAACAATTTCATCAACCAAACAAGCAACTTTCCCTTTAAATTTTGGTTTGAAGGGTGTTAAACTGGTGGTTTATAAACATACTATGGACAATAATAATGGCAATTGTAATAAAGTGTATAATTGTATAATCAGTTGTTGCATCATATTAAACACAAACTGTGAAGAAATACTTCTCTTCTGCATGGTTTCATTTGATTTTGGAGTTTCACAAATTCTGCCATTTCGTGAGTATGATGTGAAGAGAGTGGGTGAATGAGACAGTGGAGCTTCAGATGAGAAGAATGGAGGGAATGTAAATCTGGTTCCCATCATGTCCTGAGACACTCTTCCCTCTTCATTCTCTCGCTTCTCTCTTCCAGTAAACAGACCAAAGGATCACAGGTCAGTCATAATACATATCATTTTCAGAATTTGATGTACTCACTTCATGCCTTAGTATAATAATCAACCAATTTTGTATGTGTATACAGTGAAATATTTGGCTTTGGAATCAATTGTACCTATATATTCAGTATATGTTATTTTTATTTGAAGTGAAATCTCAAACTTTTGTTCAAAGTCTTTTTTTTTATTATAAATTCTTATAGGCTGTGTATATACTGCAATGGACCCAAGGGACCTAGATTAAACTGGAAACATGTTACCTATTGGATCTCCCCTCAACTCCCCCTTTCTATCCTCAGCAAGACTCTCCCCATGTCTTATCCCTCCTTCGGCTTCCCCTTCCTGTCTTTCGCCTTTTCCCATTAACTTGGGCTTTTCTCCCTCCCGTCTCTCACTTTTATCCACTTCTCCTTCTTGTCTCTGTCCAACTTCTCGCTCTCCTGTTTATCTGTCTCCCTGCCCCACATGTGACCCATCTACCTCACCCATTAGAGTGTCCTCCTGTCCCATGCCTCTATCCCCCTCTGTTGTTTAAAAAAAGCCTATCCACATTTCCCCCTTCAGTCAAACCAGGCAAAGCTTGGAACAACAGAACCACATCGATAGATCTCCTAAAAGGTACGTTTCTCTCAGTACTAACAATTTTTTAAAGATTTTTGATGCCAAAGATCCCAAATCTTTTTGATGCAGAATTCCTCATTAGGAACCTCTTTCCTAAAATATAATATATAATTTGATACCCCGTTTTGAGAACCCCTGTCTCAATACACTACATTATAATGTGCCATTTCCAAATATTGTATAATTGCTAATATCTTTAATTTAGTGATATTTTACATTCTTGAATATTTTGGCTATTGAAAACTTACCGTATATTCATCACCCATCATGCTTATTCATTTTGATTGTTCTGTGTTCTACAGCATCATCAATACAGTGGATACATCTCTAAATTCACCATGACTGAAGTCAGTCTATACCATTTCTCAATTAGAGACTTCAATTAGAGTGCAACCAACAGATGAAAACAAACCCTTCCCTTCTGCAGATATGCATGGTAAAACATGGCCAGTAGAAAGCAAAATGTGTAGATTCATGCCTGTTTCATCCACTGAGAGAAGTTTAAGGTCAATTCCCATAACCAACACAAGGGGTCAAAAGAAGCAAACTGGCCAACAACAAGATCCATTCAGACCCTCACACCAGCATAAACTAAAGCAAGATTCGAACATCTATTACAGGGGTGCTACCAAGTTTTCAACATTTGAAAGCTTAAGCTCTAAAAACCTCAGACATGTTGAAAAAAGTGCATACAGACCACAAAATTTAGCTAGCTATCAAACGAAGCACCAATCTCAAGACCCTACTCTAGTTCGAATCCGGCTTGGATTGATTAAAACAGGCAGGATTATAAACTCTGATGCCCAGTTTTCCAATCTGGAGAAGATCAAGGGAAGCAATGAAGGGAACATTCCAAATATTCCGAGGGATGGATACCCTGCTGTTTCAGAAAAGTTAAAACAGCCTATTCATTCAAAAATAATGTTAGGAGCAGCCAAGCAGATAAGAAGACCCATGATGTGTGAGAAGAGCTGTGGGAAAACTCAAAACCAACCACAAGCTTCAGCTGAAAGAACAAGACAGTTTTTCAGACCGTCAGCACTTACAAATCCAATCTCATCACCTAAAGCTACCACAAAGCAAAAGGATATTTTCCAAGAACTTGATAATGTACGATCTCTAAAGGAATACAGTGAACTGGTTTCATCCAACTCAGAGCTTCAAGACAAAGCTTCAGAGAACTGTAACGCCAAAAATGATAGTTCTCATGAAAGTAATATGATGATGAACCCCTCCCAACATGACAACCAAGAGTCTAAATCAAAGATCTGGCCTCAGTCTGCAGTTTCCGAGACAGACAGCGCCATCATCACCTACAGTAATGCACCAGATCAGTGCAGCCGCATGAGCTGCTTCCAGTTCCCTTTGAAGAGTCATAGGTCATCCACTGAATGCGGTCAGCTGAGCCCAATCTGTAGACCTGTGATCAAAAGAACATCTGACAGTAGACCTGCATACTTCAAAACTCCTCAGGCATGGAGAATATTTTCCTTAAACTAAACAACAGGAAACACAAGAAGGGATGTCAGCAATTCATCCCGTAATAGATGCAGCCTTTTGGATTCAGATTCTGCTAAATCCTCTCCAAGCAAAGGAAACTTGTGTGAAGATTACAGATTTGCGAGAAGACACAGTGGTTTGCGGTTATGCAAAAATTGTGCTAGTAGTTGTCCAACCAAATTTGTTGGAGAGAAACAAGAATCAGCTGTTCACCCAGACCTTTTGGAAAGCCCAGTGTCAGGGTTCTGTCACTTCAGTCTAGTGGTATTCATGGTTTTGTGACAGAGCCCTGATACTCTCCTCATGTCATTGTTTTCATGTGAGCGTGCGGCTTCCAGACTGCTCGAGCCGTGTGCTCTTGTCTGCGTGTCCTGTTTCATGTTGGAGTGTGGTGTTCGGATCCTGGCACTCATGTCTTGCTGAGTTTCGGTTTCGTGTCGGGGACCGAACACTCGCGCTCCATGTTCTGTTTTATTGTGTTGTCTTGTATTGTTGCACACAGCTCGAGTTATCGGCTGTGTGCTTACTTGTTATATTTTGTCTTGTGCTGTCGCACGCAGCTTAGTTTTTACTGGCTGCGTGCTGTCTGGTGTGAACTCGCAGTTTATGAGCTTGCTCATTAACTGTGTGTTTGTGTCCTATTCAAGCACATGGCTTGCGATTGGTTTGCTGGCCATGTGCTGTTTTTTGTGAGCACATGGCTTTTGTCTTTGTTCCTATGTGCCATGTGCTCTCGTCAATTGTCTTGACCCCACCCATCTTGTTACCTGATTATTGATGTAATTTTCCCCACATGTGTTCCCTCGTTACCCTCCTCATTAGCTCCCTATTTATTGTCCTTGTGTTTGCAGTCTGGTTGCTAGTGCGTTGTCTAATATTTGTCTGTGCACATCGTGTCTTGCCTTGCCTTGCCAGTCAAGTTTTGTCTGTTTTCCCCTACGGGGTAGTTTTTGATTGTTTATTTTATTATTATTACTATTAAAGAGCCCTTCTCTCTGCATCATTGAGTACTCGCCTCATCCCTCTACCCAAACCCTGACAGAACCAACTAGCCAGTATGAGGAAGAAGGGATTGCACCGTCCACCAGCCTCCACCCTCTCCAGCCCCCACTACCAGCATATGCTCCAGTTTAAGACTTTGATCTCTCTTCATCAACAAGGGACTGGTGTGAGGGATTTTGCCCTGGAGTTCAGTGGTACTGCAGAGGGATTGGAGTTTAATGATGCGGCCCTCAAGGACCTCTTCAATTATGCCCTTGATGAGCCTCTCAGCTGGTGGAGAATGAGGGGGCTGGACCACCTGTCGTTTGGGGAATTTGTGGAGTTTGTGGCATGTTCCCCAGCTAAGGAGGCTGCAGTGCTGCCTGTGGTCCCCGTCAAAGCTGCAGATCCACCTGTGGTGGATGAAGGAGCTGCAGCACCCCCTGAGGCGACACTGCAGAACCCCTAGAGGTGGCCGAAGAGACTGCAGCACCTCACTCTCATAGACGGAAGAGGGGTAAGAAGAGGAATGGCTCTACCCCGCCACTGCCAGAGGAGCCTGATGAGGCTGCAGCGCCCCCCTCTTGGAGACGGAGGAGGAGGAGAAGAAAGGCTTCCTCCATCCCACATGGCCTGGAGGCCATTCAGGAGCCCACTGCTGGCCTGGAGGCCATCCCAGTCATGCCCAAGCTCCCTGCCCTGATGCCGGCTCCGCCCAAGCTCCCTGCCCTGATGCCGGTTCCGTCTATGCTCCCTGCCCTGATGCCGGCTCTGCCCTTGATGAGTGCCATGCCAGCTCTGCCCTTCCTATCTGTCGGGGTCCCTGTTTGGCTGGATGCCTCCTGGTCTCTCCGTCTGGTTCCACCCTGCTGGTCTGCCGGGGTTCCTGATAGGCTGAATCCTCGCTGGTCCGTCCCTCCGGCTCCGCCCTGGTGGTCTGCCGGGGTTCCTGTTAGGCCGGATCCTCGCTGGTCTGTCCCTCCGGCTCCGCCCTGGTGGTGTGCCGGGGTTCCTGTTAGGCCGGATCCTCGCTGGTCTGTCCCTCCGGCTCCGCCCTGGTGGTCTGCCGGGGTTCCTGTTAGGCCGGAGCCTCGCTGGTCTGTCCCTCCGGCACCGCCCTAGTGGTCTGCCGGGGTTCCTGTTAGGCCGGATCCTCGCTGGTCTGTCCCTCCGGCTCCGCCCTGGTGGTCTGCCGGGGTTCCTGTTAGGCCGGATCCTCGCTGGTCTGTCCCTCCGGCTCCGCCCTGGTGGTGTGCCGGGGTGCCTATTAGGCCGTAGCCTCGCTGGTCTGTCCCTCCGGCACCGCCCTGGTGGTCTGTCGGGGTTTCTGTTAGGCCAGATCCTTGCTGGCTCATCTCTCCGGCTCCACCCTGGCCCACTGCTGGGACTCCTGGACTGCCTGAGTCTCCTTGGTTCAACCCTCCCGCCCCTCCCTGGTCTCTTTTAATAACTGCTTGGGTTTTCCTGTTGCTTGACTGGGCTCCCTTCCCTCCCTCCCCTATTTTGTCTGTATCTTGATTTCCATGTCGTGTGTTCTGTTGTGTACCGGGTTTGTGTTGCCATGCCTGTGTTGTCTTGTTCCCGTCTTGTTTTTGGGTGTTCCTCATTAGGGACGTCAGGTGGCGTCCCTTTTGAGGGGGGCTAGTGTCAGGGTTCTGTCACTTCAGTCTAGTGGTATTCATGGTTTTGTGACAGAGCCCTGATACTCTCCTCATGTCATTGTTTTCATGTGAGCGCGCGGCTTCCAGACTGCTCGAGCCGTGTGCTCTGTCTGCGTGTCCTGTTTCATGTTGGAGCGTGGTGTTCGGATCCTGGCACTCATGTCTTGCTGAGTTTCGGTTTCGTGTCGGGGACCGAACACTCGTGCTCCATGTTCTGTTTTATTGTGTTGTCTTGTATTGTTGCACACAGCTCGAGTTATCGGCTGTGTGCTTACTTGTTATATTTTGTCTTGTGCTGTCTCACGCAGCTTAGTTTTTACTGGCTGCGTGCTGTCTGGTGTGAACACGCAGTTTATGAGCTTGCTCATTAACTGTGTGTTTGTGTCCTATTCAAGCACATGGCTTGCGATTGGTTTGCTGGCCATGTGCTTGTTTTTGTGAGCACATGGCTTTTGTCTTTGTTCCTATGTGCCATGTGCTCTCGTCAATTGTCTTGACCCCACCCATCTTGTTACCTGATTATTGATGTAATTTTCCCCACATGTGTTCCCTCGTTACCCTTCTCATTAGCTCCCTATTTATTGTCCTTGTGTTTGCAGTCTGGTTGCTAGTTCGTTGTCTAATATTTGTCTGTGCACATCGTGTCTTGCCTTGCCAGTCAAGTTTTGTCTGTTTTCCCCTACGGGGTAGTTTTTGTTTATTTTATTATTACTATTAAAGAGCCCTTCTCTCTGCATCATTGAGTCCTCGCCTCATCCCTCTACCCAAACCCTGACACCCAGACACACACACAGACTCTGAAATGTTGAAATTTCCCTTGGCTGGATGGATGCCACAGTGTCCGTTCACTTTAAATCAACAACAAGATTCCAAACATACACTTCATTCTACAGATTGTGACAGATTTCAAGACATCAAGTCCTCGCAGTTAACAGAGCGAGAAGACCCCCTACCATTACAGCCATCTGTAGTCACAGACACGAGGAGCGGAGATGACTCCTGTCCTGAAGAATGTCTGTCTACAGGTGGATGCAAAGATATATGACTGGAATTACATGTAATTATAGGACCGTATATAAAGCTGCTTAAAGACATAAGACATCATAAATATTATACATGTATTAGATTAGATTACATGTGCAGTAACAAAGTTGAATCTAAGGCAACAAAATGCAGTTAGCATCTAACCAGAAGTGCAATAAGCAGTAAGTACAGAATATACAAGGTCTATATGTACAATAACTATACAGATCGGTATTATGGACATAATTTACAGATTTTAAATACTATCAGCATGATATACAGATAGGTGTACTATGAACATACTATACAGATGGATTATATAAAATTGTATGTACAGTACATGTATACATAGGGGCATTATTTAAATTTAGTATATAAACAGACTAAGCATTCAGGGAGGAAGACTTTAATTTGTCATTAGTGGTGATTGTTCTAAAATCAATCAGAACACCTTAGAAACTGCTAAAAATCATGTAGAACATCTTACAAAGCACAGAGCAATGTCCTAAAAATCACCTTAGGAACTTAAACATGACATCAAACACTTTAGCAACACAATAAATGTCACTTAGAATAACTACAAAGCTATGTGGTAGAAGCACTTGTTAGCTACATGCTAAAAATCACTTAAGCAACTACATAGCAATGTGCTAAAAGCACCATGAACATATTAGCATGTGCATAGCAATGAGCTAAACATCACTCAAAACACTTTAGTAACTACAACCTGTTAGTAACTAGTTCCTGTAGCTCAACTGGTAGAGCACTGCGCTAACAAGCGCAAGGTTGGGGGTTCGATTCCCCGGGAACACATGATATGTACAAATTGATAGCCTGAATGCACTGTAAGTCGCTTTGGATAAAAGCATCTGCTAAATGCATAAATGTAATTTTAATTTTTAATTTACATAAAATTGGTTAAGGATCTCCTAAGTAACGCAATTGGCAAAAATCACTCAGAATACCTTAGCAACCAACCAATTAACATATTAAAATGAATAAAAGATGAAAACATCTCAGTAACCACATAACATGCTTAAATCATTCAGGACACCACAGAAATTGTATAGCAACCTGCTAATAACTCAACTTTTCCCTCAGAACACTTTAGCAACTACATAAAATTAGCTAAAAATCACTCAGACCTCTTTAGCAACTACATAGCAATGTGCTAAAAATATCTTGATATACTTCACTTACTAAAAAAAAAAAAAAAAAAAAAAAAACAATCGCATAGCAAGCTATCACTCAAAATAACTTTCTTTTTCATTGGAACTCTTGAATGGAATCCGCTACTAGATTGGAACTGTAATATGAACCTTGATGATCAACTGAAATAATCATAATCTTAATGGTCAACTATAAATGCAAAATTAAAAGATGACAACCAGCTCTTTAGATCATGTGAAAAAAACAAACACTGGTGGTTAGGCTGTGACGTTGATGTCTAAAAGAGAAAATGTTATAACCATATAAAAATAAGGATAAGTCAAAAAAGTTGTGGTAGGACAGTGCTTCAAAATACTGAATATGAATCTACAAATATGAACCCTAGAAATTCGAATATGCAAGCGTTTTCTGAATATAAGCCAGGATATATAGAGACAAACTGTTAATGGTATAGCTTGCAAAATAGGGACTCTGCCTTATCATCGAGCACAGGCCTGTCTAAACACAGTAAGATAACCCGGTTATGAGGTAAAAGACACTGAGGCTCAACGGCACTTTAGTGCACACTACATATGCCGCCACAAACACTTCACATGTGAACAGAGCACACGAGACAGCCCAAAATGTGAGTAGTTTTCATGACTTAAAATGCTCTGTGGTATTGTGGGTTTTTTAAGTTATTTGCAAAATACGTATTTCAGGATATTCATTGAGGACACAATGGAGCAAGTCAAGTGGAACAAGGGGGTTGGAAAATAAAAGGACTTGATGACGTCAGGACAACGGGATTGTTGTCAGTGGATAGTTATAGTTTCTTTTTAAATTATTCTGCACCGTAAGAATTACATATTTAAAGGGATGTTTCACTTTCAAATAAAATTTTGGTATGTTTTAGCTTACCTCAAGTGCATCCAAGATGTAGGTGTCTTTGTTTCCGCAGTATTTCCCATTTTGATATTTGCAGGTCAAACCGTTCTTGTCTGTGACTCATATAATGCAGGTCTATGGTCACCACCTCAAAGAGCATGCACAGAGAAGTCCAAATTAAACAATTCCCCATCGTAAGTACACATTGATGACACAAAACGATCGGTTTGTGTGAGAAACCGAACAGTGTTTATATTGTTTTTACCTCTTGTACACAACCACATCCAAGAGATTACTTTTGGTGCTATCCGGCGCTTGCGCAGACAAAGCCAGAACACGTGCACACGTCACGCACCAGGAAGTGCGAGCGCCCTCAACTCACTTGGATGTGGTTGTGTACAAGAGGTAAAAACGATATAAATATTGTTCGTTTTCTCACACAAACTGCTCGTTTTGTGTCTTATGGGGCGGTCACACTGCACTTTTCTCTCCATTGACTTCCATTCATACGCATTCGAATGCGTCAGACCGGAAACGCAAGCTCATGCGAAAAATTTCGCATTTCGCTGCATTCCAAAGTTCAAGATTGGTGAACTCTGACCTGCGAATTCGCATCACGTGAACATGTGGGACCAGTAGAAGATCGATACGTCACTGCGTGACCTCTCTGTACAGAGATTAAAAACTTTGAAACTTTTAAAACTTTAGCTGTAGCCGGCGTCCTATTTTATATAATACATATTTAAAAGATTATAAAAATAAAATAAAAAAGAAGCTGCATAGTTCGTAGTGTCAGTGGAAACAGGAACAGATAGTACATTTGAATGAGGACGTTTTATTTTTTTTTATTGCTTAGGGCATATTTATATAGAGAGAGATACAGAGATTGCAATATAATAAGACGCTTTCGACGCGTCGCAAAAGACACAGTACAAGCACATATTGTGATAACTGTGGAGAGACCGTTTTATCTGGCTCCCGCCATTCGCATCGGTGTCCGAAATAATTTCGCACGTTTAAAGTCTAGTGTGACCGCCCCTTTAGGCCATCAGTTTGTACTTATGATGGGGAATTGTTTAATTTGGACTTCTCTGTGCATGCTCTTTGAGGTGGTGACCATAGACCTGCATTATATGAGTCACAGACAAGAACGGTTTGACCTACAAATATCAAAATGGGAAATACTGTGGAAACAAAGACACCTACATCTTGGATGGGTTTGAGGCAAGCTAAAACATACCAAAATATAATTTCAAAGTGAACTATCCCTTTAAGAAATTATATATTAGTTTGATCGGTCTATATATTGGAACCGAAAAAAAAAACGTTTTCATTAACGAGAGTCCACATTGATCCACATTGATCCACATATCAATGTTAGTACTGTAAATAATCATAAGTCACAGCATGACGCAACAACCATCGCAAAGTTGAATATAAAGATATTTACAAATGTAGCCTAAAACAAACATAGGCAAACAACTGAGATTTAAATAGCCTCGCAGAGTGCCAAAAACCAACTAGCGACACGAAATCCTAATTTCAGCAGTGCGCATGCGCTCTGCATCACCAGTCTCCCGTTAGTTTCCTTGGAAACGAGAAAAGGGTGGAGAAAGGAATAAGGTGCATCGAGCTGCGAATAGAAAGGCGAGAGACGGAGGGGAAGGAAAGAGGCACCTGAACACATGATCACTTCCTAACGGCTGTTCAACTATTGCCTGTTAGCCTACTTATACTGCAGTAGACTGTAAAACAGCGAAAGGTGGACAAATAAAATATATCCTGCGACCGCTGCACAAACACGGATCGGTGAGTGGAAGATTGTTTCCCTCTGATTAACGTTACTCGTTATCATACGGGTCTTTCTGAGGTTAAAAGAAATCAATAAATGGAACAAATGGCGAGGTGGAAGCGTACATCGATCCATGTATGTTTATGTTTGGTTTCCCGCATTTAAAAACTAACGTTTGATATGGCAATAATACTAACATCCACTAAATGAAAGACGAAAATCACTGTCGCTCGTGTAGGAAACATCTCATGTTGTGAGGTTTGGTGCGTGGGAAAGGTCCAGCTGTGGGTGATGAAGAGATTTGTGTAGTGGCTTCTGGAATTATTTATTGTTGTTGCTTATTTTGGGTGGCATATGGTGTTGATACAGACCGACAACTCAAGTGGAGCATTTAAAGTGGACTAGGCTTGGAAATAGGACCACTAGAGAACAATAGCATTTATAGGTTTTATAAGGCAAATGGTTAAGTCATGTCTAATATTTGTAGTTTTCCTCAGTTAATCGCGTTGTTTCTAAACACCAACAGATCGTACATGCAATACAGAGTATGTTAGAGGGATAAGCTATGACACTTTTCACTTATGTTGTACTCGTCTAGGCAAAAAGAAATGTGAAATAAAGGAAAAAATTTAAATGCTGTCATCATGTACTCACTATCCGCTTCCAAACCTGTTTCAGTTTCTTTCTTGTGCTGAACACAAAAGAAGATATTCTGAAAAATGTTGGTAAACTAATAAGCTGATGGTAACCATTGATTTCTTTTTTTCTGTCATATGAAAGTCAGTGACTACTATCAGAATATATTCATTTTTGTTCAGCAGCTGAATGAAATTCACACAGGTTTGCACCTACTTGAGGGTGAGTAAATGACAGAATTTTTATTTTTGGGTGAACTATCCCTTTATGTTTAAATATAACAGAATACATATCAGATATGCTGCTTCACAAAACAAAATAAAATGTGACCGACATTAGGTAAGTTGTGCTTTTAGAAAGTAAACTGGAAATTAAATTTCGAATAAAAATCTAATTAATATTAAAATAGACGAAAATTATTAGCAAATTTGTCATATTCATAAAACGCGAATGAAGTTGTATAGAACTTACATTTAATATTATATTATCATAACTAATATCCATATATACAATTATTTCAAGTTATATTTTGCTGCAAGTCTTTTGCATTTTAAAGTTAAATATACATAATATTTGAATGTAAATTAGTATCATAACTAATATCAGTATAAACTATTTTAAGTCGTACTGTTCTTTATATGTTTTCATTTACAAAGTTTACTATTTATAATACTTAAAGGTAGTCATATACTAACTTAAAATAAATAATAAAAATAATGATCCCTTGTAGCACCTTAAATATATGATCACAAAACAAAATTGTGTTTACTATATTTAAATCTAGATTACTATGTGTGGTTTTTAAAGTGAAATAACATCTAGCCTGATTAAATGTATTGATTGTTTGTCATTTACTCTTTCACACAGACATGTCAGAAATTGTGCCCCCTGAAGTCAGACCAAAACCTGCCGTCCCAGCTAAGCCCTCTCATGTGGCCCTGCCTTCTAGTGGTCCCTTTGTGTCTTCACCCCAAGGAACAGGGGGTGAAGGTCAAGGGTCAGGTCGAGGATCTGCATTGCTTGGATACATTGGAATAGACACCATCATCGAGCAGATGCGGAAGAAGACCATGAAGACAGGCTTTGATTTCAACATCATGGTGGTTGGTGGGTGGGAGAGCAGTTTGTTTACTTTTACTTTTTTTTTTAAACCTTTTGCACTTTCTTACCATTCCCCCTCTTTTGCTCTCTCTCCAGGTCAAAGTGGTCTTGGGAAGTCTACTTTAGTGAATACTCTCTTTAAGTCACAGGTGAGCAGGAGGAGCACAAGCTGGAGTCGTGATGAGAAGATCCCAAAGACTGTTGAGATTAAATCTGTATCTCATGGTAAGAGCATGCTGATCATGTGATTTCCAAACATTTAACGGTCTCATTTAGTAACTGCACCCATCGCTTGTTCAAGGAAAGCTTTTAAGCACTGGTTGCTAAAGGACAGACCTTTCCTGGATGGAAAAAGACATTGTGAGCTAATTAAGAAAGACTAATTTAGTATCGGCTGATGTAATCAATACACACGAGGGCCTGTAGAAAACCATATGTGCTTGTGAGTAAGATATGTCTAGACTGGCATGTTTGTGCTCAGGGCAAGTTAGGAGGCCAGCTGTTTGTGAATCCCCTATAGATAAGTGAACAGCTGGCAAACTTAATGATATCATATATATCCAAATGCTGTTTAGAAAAGGCTGTACATTTAATTTTTGACCTTGTGTGATATTGTTCTGATGGTGTTTCAAATGAAGGGAGGAAATAGGTGTCAGGTGGAATATTTTATTTGAAATCATCTGACTTAAAGGAATAGTTAACCCATAATTGACAACGTTGTCCTCATTTACTCCCCTTCACTTCATTGCAAACCTGCATGACTTTCTGTCTTTTTCAAAGCGACAGGTCACCTCCAAATTAAAATTCTGCCATTATTCACTTAACCTTATTTCGTGAAACCCATAAGACTTTGGTTAAACGTCAAAATAAAAAATTAAGATATTTATATCGTACCTCCATTGAAGATCCAGGTCACCAACTTGAAAAGATCCAAGGCTTGGATTAAACTGTTTGATTTGTATGGATTCATTTTACAATGCTTTTATGACCTTTTGTCAGAAACAGCTTAGGTTTCTTTCTTTAGAAATATCTTAATTTTAGGGCTGCAAAATGATTAATTGTGATAAATCGCATTCAAAATAAAAGTTTATGATTACATACTATATGTGTGTGTACTGTGTATATTTATTATATATATGTTTATTGTATATTTATATATAAATACACACACATATATTGTATGTATATATTTTTATGCTTGTATATCATTTTTATATATAAATATTTTCCTTAATATATACATGTATGTGTGTATTTATATATACATAATAAATATACACTGTACACACACATATAGTATGTAAACATAATTTTACAACATTATTTTGAATGAGATTAAACGCGATTAATCATTTTGCAGCCCTACTTAATTTGAGTTAGAAGATTAACCAAAGTCTTATGGTTTGGAACGATGTGAGTTTAAATGATGACAGAATATTCATTTTTCAGTGAACTGTCCCTTTAAGAATGTCTTACTGTTTGTGTCCATATAATTGAATTCAGTGGTGTCCACACAACACTGGACCATGTTCATTATATGAACAAAAATGGTGTTATCTTATGAGATTGAACCACTGTATCCTCTCACAAAAACAACCTTAAACTGCTTTATTTGTAGCTGTGATAAATGTTGATTTTGCAGTGATTGAGGAAGGAGGGGTGAAGATGAAGTTAACAGTGGTTGACACACCAGGTTTTGGGGACCAAATCAACAATGAAAATTGGTGAGCATTGTGTGATTTCTCTGTTAAAGCCAGAGCACTGGCAGCTATTTTTAACTGATTTAGTTTTTGCAAATAATCCCAAAATGCCACTGCATCCTGGATCACTGCATCTAGGAAACTGAGGACATGCATTTGTGTCAGCTGAAATAAATGGGGTCATTTGTGTCTTTAATTTCTGCTGCTACTAACTGGCTTCAAAAACGTGTAAGGACAGTATTTTGACTTCCAGATTTGCACTTAATGTGCACAGACAAGAATCAGATTGCTGGTGGTGTTGCCAAATGTGAGTGTGCTTTGGCAGCTTGCCCTCCAAGGATCCAAGGATCTCAGTTAAAGGGACACAGTGTTTTTCCTTTGTCATTCAAATGCCTCAGACAAAATAATGCTGCACTGGATGTTAGGTAGTTATGCTGACTACAACAACAACAACAACAACAACAACAAAAAATGTCTTTAATGCAGCTTTTTATTCATACAGAACCATAGCTACATATGTCTTTTTCATTTGTTACTTGGGGTAAAAATATGTCCGAAATACATGAGCAGTGATATACTAAAATGTTTTGTGCGCTTTCCTCTCAATAACAAAATATTCCATTCACATCATGTGACGTCATGTTTATGTATGCAGAACTTCATACAATAGATTGCTTTAAAGCAAGCATCAGTGGTTTTTCATTTGCTATTTCAAAGTTTTGTGTACTCGCTTACAACATCCAACACTGTTGTTTTTTTTTCCTCCAATGCGTTCCTAGCTGGGAGCCCATATCCAAATACATCAATGAACAATACGAGAAATTTTTAAAGGAAGAAGTCAACATTGCTCGCAAGAAACGCATCCCTGATACCAGAGTGCACTGCTGCTTGTACTTCATATCTCCAACTGGACACTCGTGAGTTTGAATTATATAGTAATATCTTACTTTAACTTACATACCATTCTTTTTATTATTTGTCAGTAGTTTAAAAAAGGCTTGTAGTTGCAGCTTTGTTAATTAAAAACTAAAACAGATGCATCTTTTAAGTTTCTACAACTTATTGACATTGTTAATTGTTATAGAGAAAAATCATCTGAGGATCATACACTACAGGACTTTCATGTCGCTCTGAACACACAAAGTGTTAGACACATTAGACAAATTAAAACAAAATGTGTTCAAAAACTGGCTCAAAATATCAAACATGATCATACAGAATCATAGTCTGTAGTTAAAAATTAAATGCTTGACTGCACTGCATTAGACAGACTGTGAACCTCAGAAAGGCTGGTGGCCCTGTAATCAAATCAGCTTCTATCAGTTTATTAATTATTTCTCTTTCCCCTTTCTTAGGCTTCGCCAGTTGGATATTGAGTTCATGAAACATCTGAGTCGTGTGGTCAACATCATTCCTGTCATAGCCAAGTCGGACACACTTACTCTTGATGAGAAAACTGAATTTAAACAGAAGGTGCAAATGAAGACCGATTCACATGGTTATTCAACATCAAGTTAGTTTTCTGACACAGATTAACTACTGCTCACCATACCCCCTTGCAGGTGAGGAAGGAGCTGGAAGCGTATGGGATTGAGTGTTATCCACAGAAGGAGTTTGATGAAGACATGGAGGATAAGAGTGATAATGATAAAATCAGGGTATGGGGAACTTTGCACATCTTTTTTCCCCAACATGTTATCCCATTTTTCATCACTCATCTGTTAGCCTGTGTTTTCACATCATGTTTGTCCCATTAAATCTGTGCATTACAGGAGGCAATGCCCTTTGCAGTGGTAGGAAGTGATAAAGAGTACCAGGTCAATGGCAAACGGGTTTTGGGCAGGAAGACAGCCTGGGGAGTGGTGGAGGGTGAGTGGGCAGAAGTGTTTGCTGTATCATTTCACTTGTTTTTATGTAGATTTCTGAAATAAAAAATGGTATTGTTTGTTTCACTGTAACAGTTGGGATTAAAATATTTGTGATTTTTAGGTGGTTCTATTATTACATCAAAGTAGATGCTGTAGTGAGTTAAAATCCTGGAGTAATTAATGAGAACTTTCCGCAGCTGACTAACAAACCTATAATATTTGGGTCATTTTCTATATCGGGTGCATTTTCTGTCCCTGCAGATAATCATCTTATGTTGCATTTAAAACATGGACTGAAATTGCTTCCAAGAGGATTATGTTTTTGGTTTATATGTATGTTTGCTCAAAGTAATACAAATATGTGAACATTGTGAGCATTTTAATCACTTTTTCAATCTAATGACAGGTTCTTCAGTTCTCTCAGATGCTATTAGTCACAAATGTTAGAAAAACAAACATGTTTTTTGGATCTCTTACTCTGTGTTAGTATATACTTATTGCATCTATAACAATTTAACTTAACCAACAATGTCAGTTTCCTAATAACCGTATTTGAGTGTAACTTTTTGAAGCATTAAGTATAAAGAATGTATTAGTGTACAGTATATTGTGTTGATGCATATTTTCTGACAAAACATGTTGTTCTATCCATTTAGTTGAAAACCCAAATCACTGCGAATTCTCCTTACTTCGTGATTTCATGATTAGGTAATGTATCAAACTTTATTTGATATACTAATCTTAGTTTTGTTGTATTCACTACCGTTTGGTGTCAGAAAGATTTTTTTTGAAAGAGTGCTTTTTGAATGAGTGCTCAGCAAGGAAAATGACTGTAAACATTATGTTACAAGATTTCTATTTTAAATAAATGCTGTTGTTGTCATCCATTATCATATACTCAGGTCTCACCTCCAGGACCTGAAGGAGGTCACTCATAACATCCACTACGAGACCTACCGTGCCAAGAGGCTCAACGATAACGGAGGTCTGCAGCCCATCACCTCCTCTGGCCAAGACACACAAGAAAGCAACCTGTGAGGAAATAACTGAGCGGCATAGTAAGGATGCAAGAGAAGACTAGGATTCATCTTGTAGTAATTCAGCTGTGCATGTTCAGATGATTTCATCGCTGTGGAGGTTTTGTCCTTATGCTCCTTTTAACCCTTTGTGGAACTGGTCATCATCTCTTGTCGCACAATCTTCGAAAATTAGAAAAAGCCTTCCCCTGTTGCTGGCACTGCTGACTTTAGTGAGTGAGTTTGCTCGTGATAATCTTTTTCAGGTCTAATATGATGGTACATAGCCTTGTGCAAAAGCATTTGTAATTGGAAATAGCCCATCATTGGCATATCTGTCCTCTACTGGAACCTCTGTTAGACTCATTTGATCAGTTTTATATTGTTAGAAGGGGAATTGCACTGCCACTGCAGCCTGCAGCTCAACGGGCCTTATTTATTAAAACATTTAGCACACTTTTAGTACCTATGCCAATTAAACATACTCAAGTTATGAGTAACATGCAAGTGTTTTAATAAGTATTTCATCTCTTTGGCCCTATAAGGGAACAGCGGGGTTTCTCTAAGTAAATTAGATTCTGTAGTACTACCGTTGTTTTACCTTTGCTGTGTAACTCTGCCAAAGCAAGTCTCAGAGGACTCTGAAGTGACCACTGAAGTATATACCTACAGATCATTCCAAACAGGTACAACAGTTTAAATGCACGCCAGGATTTCCAGTGGCTTTAAATAGCTTTCCAGCAGCCAATTAAACTTCAAGAGGAAACCGAAAGAACACTGATTAAAAACGATCAGTGCCTTTACCAAATCAAGAGTTGTAGTTTTGAGGTTTTTCTTCAGCACATTTTGTATGGACACACCCCACTAAAAATTATAAAGCTGTATCAACATTTTATAAATGGTAAAACGATCAAACACAGTGATGGATTTTTTTTTTCATGTGTGCCAACATTGCCAAATGTGTGTTTATGTGTCATTCTAAATTCCATCAGATATTGATACATTATGTATGTAGAAATTCTAAAAATTCTGAACCTAAATCAGTAAACCAATCATTCATGTTTTTCATATCACGTTTAATTAATGCAGGTGTGGAATAATAAAACCCCTTTGAAAAATAATTATGAAACATTATTTATATTGTATTTATGTTTTATTTATTATGATACTTATGTTTTAATTTAATAAATATGTTTGCCATAATTGCCTTGACTTTTTTCTGGACGGGTGTAAACACACAGTTTAGCGGATGTCTTTTCTACAGAAGTTTCATTTTTATTGTAGAAACAGGAAAAGAGCGACTGTCATCTCTGCATTTCCCACATTTTGCCTGTAGAGCGAGCTGTGCGACTAAAGACTAAACGGAGTCAGTGTACACACAAGAGTCCAGTGAGTGGCGCGATTCTGAATCGTCAGTCTGCAACACAACAGTCCACTGTATTCGGTTCACACCGCGTTTACCAATCCAGCCGAATTACCTCGTGTCATGCGTGTGTCGTTCTTGCCAAACGCTGTAACATGGCTTTGACTTGATGAAAACCCCGTTTTATAAGTGCAGTCAGTCTATTTAGAGCCTTTAATCCTTTACACTACCCCTCATTTATCAAATATCAGAGCTATCTATCTTTTGGAGTGTGTTCTTTGCAACACGCGGCTGTTCCAGTGATATTTTAACAGACAGGCACTGAGGTAAATTGATTTTAAGTTGGCTCTCATTTGGACAACGTTATTTATCGTGGCGTTTTAGACGATACAGCAATACCGTCGTCTTTGTCTCTCCGTGTGTCGTTTCCGGTTATTTGTGGCTGGCTTAGAAAAAGAGGCGGGGCCAATCGCTCTCACTGCTCTGTTTATCTGAGAGAAGTACTTCTGTTAGTGAGTGTTGGTTAGGTAGTCAACTATACTGATACTTTTAGACCTCATTTGAGTATTTATAACTTGAGTGAATCTCTGTTATTGATCCAGTGGAATCCACTGAAATGGTTTAGAGCTTTAGGTGGAGGAGGAGCAAATTAATTAGTTCTAGATATAACCCTTTTAATAATTAACTTTTTTTCATTATGTTTAATTAAGGTAAAGTTGTGTAGGTTGCGCAAATAATTATGTGACCTTGTCCAGTGAAGCTTTATATTGGTTACATAAACGTTTCTCTCATCTTGAGCTCCCCAGCAGCTCAAAGGCGGTACTGCAGTTAGTAGACATTTCAAAAAGAGAAATCCACATGCTGCAAGTCATGACAACAAAATGGCTGACCTTCACTAGAACAAAACCTACTCTACATATAGTGACCGCAATTTTCACTAGATTTGTTTGCTATAAAAAATTTAAAACCATGGTGAACGTGTGAATCAAGTTAAAATATGTTAATCATTTTACCAAAATATGAAATGTATTGGGTTTGTGCACTAATTATGCATTTAAAAATAATACCTTTGTTTTTTAACATTACTTCTGTGTATCATGTTAGTTATTAAAAGAAAAAAATGTAATCTGAAAAACAACTGCATATGAGCAGACATAAATCCTACCAAGGGTCAAAGCTCCCCTCCCCCTCACATTAAGTCTCCCTCCCCCTCCGCCACGGGATCCTTCTCCGTTAATATTCAGTATCTGTCCACAAAATAAGCATAAGTATAATCATTAGAGAAATCTGAACTCTCGTGACGTTCCGTTTCACTTACGGTTGCCTAATATGGACGAGTATTTCCCAAATGAAATCGCTGCCAGCTTCGTCTTTCATTTACGAATTATTCTTTTGAATCGGTTCTTATTTTAGAACCGAATCACAATATAAACCAAGGTAACGTTAGTCCGATTGAATCATGAACCGGTCCAGAATAAAAACACGCGTTGAGCGTCAACTCATTTAAATAACGCACAAAAATTGTGTTCATGACTGATTCGAAATGAACCAAATTCTACTTTTAGCCCACTCAGGACTAAACCTGTATACTTGTTCACATGACAACTCTTATGATGCGTTTTGGTGTATCTTGGCAACTCGTATATATATTTAGAAAGGTGGTGCTATGTAGCAGTTCAGAAAGGATTGAAAACCGAGGACATGAGTGTCAGGGTGTTTGAAAGACGAAAACATAAACTCGAGCTTGGTTATTAATGCTCTGTAACGGCACATACTATAACTGAATAAAAATACAGCTAAATTAATAATTGTTGATCATTAATTTACTATATCAAACCCAAATAATATTCAACTGAACATGGTTGAACCAGTGGGAAAATCAGTCTTAATCACTGGTGATGGATTGACCACGTCACATTTATTAACGGACATTCTGATTGAAGACCGAGCACGCGATACTGAAAATGTTCGTATGCTGGTAGGAGGTGCTTAATTTTCGATTCTCCTGCTGTCCCGCGAAACGCGTGTCTCCTCCCCCTGTTGTTGTACCGTTGGAGAGAAAAAGAAAGCGCGAATCACCAAGCAAACTACACTGTCTGTGGTAGAGTCGCTGTCGCTCTCACTGTAGCCTACAGTCAGTCACCCTGTGCAGCTGTCTGTATGACTGTATGCTATTCCGTTGCGTGACGATAAAGACGTTACCAACTGAATCCGCATTTGCTAAAGTGCTGTTTTAAAATCGATACAATACGAAACCGAGACCGTCGTAGTGACGAATCTTTGGAGATACCGGTTGTAAGGCGCTCTGACTGACCAAAACCGTAGACTGGGTGAGTTTACACACTTTTGAAAAATCAGTTGTCTAAGTTTTGTCTGAGAAAATTTCTACCTTTAATATACATTCTATTGTAATTAATGTTTTGTTTATAAAAATGTTAGGTTGAATTTGGGCTGTGTTTGTATTTAAAATGTAACGTGACTTACCTGCCACATAATTGCACATCAGGTGCAAACCTATTTACAAACTTTATGAAGGCTATAGAAATACATTTCTATTTAAACTGTCTATGCTATTTATGCTGAATTTACATAAGGAGAAATGTAACTTGGGGAATCATTTTTTGGAGGGTTTGGTTTCTCCAGAGTGATAACTACAATGTAATTCCTATCAAACCTGGAAAAAAATCACTTATATTTACAAAAAAATAAATAAATAAAAATAATAAAAAACTAATATATATATATATATATATATATATATATATATATATATATATATATATATATATATTTATATTTATATTGGCTCGTTGATATTGATGTGAATGTAGCATTGTTTGCAAAAGTTTTGTCACTGATGTCACTGAAGAAATACTAATTTGTCAGCCATGATTCATTATTCCATTAACAGAAGTGCCCAGTGACATTTACCTATGGTCATGTGATCTCAAGATGTTGGTCCTCCTGAGGGACCCATTCCACTTAAAGTAAAATAGCTCCAATTAAACTATGAATACTATGAGTCGTCATCTCATTTATGTGTAAATACTGTTAAACATCTATAAATGTGCTAATAGTTTATAATGCTTAATTTTTTTAATGGGGAAAACTTACTGAGACAGAGAAATATCTTAAAATTAGTACAAAAATGACCTTTATGCCTAACTAAAACTAAAACCACTTTAAAAAAAAAAAGAACATAAATAAATTGTTTTCAAACAGGTTTCTCTTCAATACTCCCACCACGAGTGCTATTGTTCAGTAAACAGCTCAACCCCACACTTATGCCATTGGTTAAGCCAGTATTGCTATGTCAGGCTGGTTGGTATTCTCAAATTTTGTAGTGCCAGAGTGTTGTAGAAACACCTGAACTGTTTGGAAATTGGCATTATTTGTGCAATTTCATTAATTTTTGTTTGGGGTGGAAAATGACACACTTCATCTTTAGTGATTCAACCAGTCATGCCTCAACAAGGCCTATGAATTAAGGATCCACTTAAATGTTATTGTGAGTCATAGGGGTTTGCAGTTTTCCAAGTACTGCAGTTCATCATTATTTTATTTTGCTTGGCGTCATTAAGCCTAAATATATTATTAATAGCAAATCACTTGTTTCAAATTACTTGCTAAAACAGAATAGCATGATACTAGCAATCCCAAGATCATTTGTCAGATGGGAATGCATGAACCGATAAAAATGGATAACCTGGATGCAGGTCACTTTGAGATAAAGACCAAATCAGGTCAGAGGCCTTAGATTGGGTAAATTAGGCCAGGGCCTTTAAATGGTAATGAGGGAATTATGTTAATTATACAACAACATTGAAAAAAAAATCACATCACGCAAATTACCCTTTCTGTACAAAGCAAGTGTATTAAATATAAAATAACAAAAACAAATGGTGTTCCTCCTTTATTTTAAACACCAAAAATTGCTCTATGAATATGAACTTTTTTTTGAAAAGAAGATTTGATTTACCGTATGTGCATGCTGTACTTGCACAGACTATTTCTGCATAATGTATGCACAGCTCTTACATGCAACTTGACACAAAGTGGCAACACTGCCCCAAGCCGTTGTTCACATGAGTTTATGAGGGAGTCGCTTATAACTTTTGGAGAGAAATTACACAGACATTGGACAGGGATTAAAAATTCTAGTGTATGTGTTGGCTGCCTATGTTCGCACATGCTGTCAAATGGAGTATACCTTAAAAGGTATTTGTATTTGTACTGCTTTGTTAAAATATTTCTTTGAAGATGTTACTCCCATAAAGAAACCTAAAATGCTGTGGCTGGTTTTGGCGTGTGCATAGCTCAAGAAGTTGGTGCACCTTTGTCTTAAATTTCCTTGATGTCGATCATCTTAGTAGTACATTGTGGGATTTGGAAGCCGGTGACAAATTTTATCCCACTATTATCACTACATGACATGTCTGGAAACATTTTGTGCACTTGTGAACATCAACATTTGGAGATGGGTAGAATGGTCTGTTGAGTCATGTTATCAGGGATTAGAGTAGACGGCAGTAAATCTTTCTTGTTAGACTGGAATAGATCCAATTAAAGAGAATGTAGAAAAATCTTTGCTAATCATAGTCAGCCATTCATAACTATACTCAGATAGCCCAGGCCTAGTTGAAGGTGCATTCACTTCACAGTTCAGAACCCTGCGGAGGAACATCAAGATATAAATGAGCAGTCAAGTTGAGCTGTTGATTCACCACCAAAGAATAAGACTTGAGTTATGGACAACTATTGAAAATGCACGATCTTCAATAAATATAATATGTTTTGCGCTTCATGTCTACGACATGTGCCACCAAGGTGAATTGTCTTACTTCTTTTGCCTGTCTACTTATTCCACAGCTTTAATAGTTTCTTTTTAAAAAATTTTTTATAATATAGCAATGTATTATTTTTTACTCAACTGGGGTAAAGGTCTATTTTTTATAATGCACTATTAAATGATTGTTTGTTTTTTAGTTCCATCCCTAAAGATCTCTTAAATGGTACAGTCCTTTCTGTCAGTAATTTTCCACTCACCCATTGACATTCATAGTGGGGGAGGGGAATTACTGTGCTAGTTTGAGTCACAGGGTAGCTGTGCTGTTGCGCGATGTATTTCTTGGTATGTTTTCAATTCTATACTGCGTGACAGTCTTACACATTTGTTCACAGATGTCAGGTCTGAGCATACTTCAATAAAATGCAATTACAGATGCAAGCTGTGCAGTGGCAAGTGTAAAGTGTTTGTGGTTCCAAGAGTACATGGTTCAGTCCTCCCTTCCCTTTTAAGCACTTTTAATGTGTACTGTTATGCCACATGTCCTGGTTTTGCTATCATTTATCCACCAAAAATAAAATTCTAAATATGTTATTTCTTAGTTTTCGTTCATATTTTTTTTGTCATAAATAATGTAATGGTTTAAAAGCACAAACTTTAATCTTAAAGGTAAATGTGTCTCTTCTAACATGTATTCTTATCAAAACTCAAAAATTAAAAAATTAAAGGAAGGAGTAAGAGAGCTTATCATATCCTGAGTGAAGAGACTAGGACAGAACTGGCTGAAACCGGTTCACTTCCTGATTACACAATGGCACTGAACAACAGCTGTGTCGCTAGCTATTTGTGCCACATAGATCTTATGTTACTGTTTTTATAAGAGTCGAACTGTACAAACTATTATGTGAATTAAGCGATTACATATTTTTTTACGATTCTTAATACTGTCATTGACTATTAATAGTTTAAAAAAGGTTTTAGTTTAATGATTGATCTTTACGTTCCACAAAATGTGAATCTTTTAAGATAACTCAAAATTCTTGCATTGTATTAAAATAATAGGAGAAGGGGTGGAAGGAGAGCTTCTTATATTCTGAGTGTAGAGAATATGACAGAACTGGCTGAAACCGGTTGTGGTAGCACAGCTTTACTTCCTGAATGCACAGCAGCACTATGAACAATAAAGATTTCAGGTCACTAGCTATTTGTGCCATATGGATAATGTATTATTATTAATTTGACAAATTCTTAACAAAACAGCTATTTTGGGTTTTAGGAGATTTTTTTACGATTCTTAAGGCTTTGTTGTTTAATGCCAGGGTTATTGACAACAATGTCCCAACAAAGAAAAGAGATTAATTCTGAATAAGTAAAAATAAATTACAAATGGAATTTCTTCAGTAAGTCTGCCTTCCAAAAGATCTCAGGTTAGCTGAAAAAGATTCATATTACATCTCTGTAAACCAAATAGCAATCTGTGTTGTTGGTGTCATATCGTGATTAGAAAACTTTTTTATCTTAATAGTATAATAATTGTGGTATTATGAAAAGTTTGTGAATGCATGTAGTAGATCAGGGTGAAGTTAAAGAATCTAAATAAAAATTTTGCTCTCATTCCTAAATTGTATCATGACAATGTGAGTAAATGATGACAACTGTTTCTTTTTGGGTGGACTGTTATTTCTTTAAATTCACATGACCAGAAAATACAAGCATCATCATCTCAGTGTTCTGTTCACACAACAGTACTGCTCATAGTAGTTGGCTTAACACCAAATATTTGCTTCAGTATGATAACCGGCCACTGCCATCTCCATATAAATCAATACAAACAGACAGTAGGCACTAGGCAGGCCGTGGAATATGCATGATAGATTTGCGTTGACATGTAACAGGAACGTTAGCTAAACTAATAATTTAAATACACATAGTATAAATCATTTTAAAGGAAGATTCAATGATAAAATGTATAAGCAAATATTGATCAGTTGTTTTTATTAATATATTTTCGGTTATTCTGAAATAAAATAAAAACATCATATTTGAGCAGGAAAATAATAATTAATTTACTTTGCTCATATAAATAGACACAAATATGAATAATGGGACAAAAAGTGTAATATTCTTATTTAAAGACATTACTAAAGCCATGCATGCTTTAACACCTGTTGCAAGAATGTACACGTAATCTGATATATACTTGTAACATAATTTAAGAATGAAAATTTCAAGTGAGAAAGTATTTTGAAAGGTTGGCATGACGAAAAAAATTAATTCAGCATCAATTAATGTGAACATTACAAGCGGTTAGAGAACACCTAAAATCTCCTGCAAAGCACATGGTACAGCCCCATTTCTGTCACCCCTCCCCCACGCTTATATATCAGTTGGTGCCTCATGATTGACTTCTCCTTTATTAAAATGGCATATATGTGAACATGTTACAATATTGGTAGTATTGTGTAAATATCATAAGGATTTCAAATTATCAACAGCACAGAAATTGGTTCAAAATGATGGAGCTTTTTGTTGTTCTAATTAACATGTGGTGTAGACATGTGGTTTAGACACTCCCCTATGCATAATGGTATAGTCCATCCTTTCATTTTGTTTTTCCAGTTTATCTTTCTCCTTATGAGGGGTGCTGTTTAATATTCATGTCTTTAACAACCAATGAGCTTTTTGCTAATTAATAGAACCTGAAAGTTTTAGGTGGGAACAATTTTACTTTCTATGTTTACAATAGGGTTTCATCTGTGTCCGATCTTTTCTGTGCGTGTTTTGTTCTGACTGTTTGTTTATGGTTGCTGACCTAATTAAGCCCTAGTTAATATATTAAATAATACTTAATGTCTCTCTACCGTGCTTGGCTGCTTTCCAAAGCTCATCTGTGTATTTGCATGCATGTGACCACAGCAGTTTAGCGCCATGCTATGCTAGTTATGCTACAGGAACTATGCAGCAGTGTCAAATGTACATTTTTTTCTGTTAGCTATATTGTGTTTGGCGGAACAAATGCTTTGTTTTTTGCCATCTTTTTTTCCAACTGGGATGTGTGCTAACAAACAATATAAGATCCAATTTCTAATGTTTAATGGTACCTTACAGACTTATTAGCCTTTTCTGGAAACCAGTAGCATACAATAATAATGTTACCGATTCATTAAAGATTGAATGTATTCAAACTGAGGCTTCCAAGACACATGGAATGGTGTGAATGTATTATGCTTGTTCATCTGTGCCTCTGCTTGCACATTTGTTAGCCTCTGTGCATTTAGTGTAGTGAACCCACTACACACACACACACACACACACACACACATACACACACACAAATTGTGCTGAACTGACAGCATGAATTCAATACTGGTCTCTTAGGGTAAGTGACAAATTGGTCAACTGCGCAATGTGTCATTTTTGCGCAAGCAGTGGCACCAAATGGAATTGACAAAACAATGACAAAACGGCATTGCCAAATACTTCTACCACCATTTCTGCCCTACTTCCTGTCATCATTTGTAAAAACAGGTATTAAATAAAGTTGTTTTTTTTTTACCTCGTTCATAGTTTTTTTGGATTTGTTTTAATAACTAACACACTTGAATGGCGAGGCTTCTTTCCCTCTCGCATTATGTCCTCTGAGAACAAAGATATCAGATTTCTGTTTCTTTGCCTACCTTCTGACCTCATGCTACATCCTAGCTTAAAAATAAACAAATTAATCTACAAAAATTGGGCTAAATTGACAGCTATTAATTTCTTATTCTCGTTTCTTCATTCACTCTTCAAACTCTGAACTGTACATTATAAGAACCTCAACAGTAGCACTTTTAACTACATGTGTTATCAAACAACATTATGCATTTCTTAACAGATACACATATGACATATAAAATCTCTTTATTCATATCGTTGCTTGGCTATTAGTTGTCCTTTCTGCTGGAACTACAGGAGAAGGTAAGGGAGTAGATACTGTTATTACCCTTCCTAGTCAATGAAAACTGCAGACTGCCATTTAATGCTGTTTCCTGTGCCTGGCTTCCTCTGCCGATTAAAAGTTAGATTGTCTCCCCCTCTCAGTCCTTATTATGGTATGATCCAAACTCTCCCAGTAATTTTCCGTTGTCTGCTCTGCTGAATTACTTTAGCAAGAGGGTGGAGCCACACTGCAGTGTGACTGTCCAGTAGAACAGTGGTTCACAGCCTTGTTCCTGGAGGCCCCCCAACACTGCAGGTTTTCCATGTCTCCTTAATCAAACACACCTGATTCAAATAATCAGCTCATTAGTAGGGACTCCAAGACCTGAAATGGGTGTGTTAGACAAAGGAGAGATGCAAAATGTGTAGTGTTGGGGGCTTCCAGGAACGAGGTTGGGAACCACTGCTCTAGAACTAGGCTAATTTCTGCTAAGTTTAATATGTTGTGTAGTCCAACTACATTATTTTCACCCAGTTTTCTGTTTTTAACACTTTCTCATAGCATGTCCACTTTAAAGTTTGTGATATGAGAAAGAAAAACATTTTCAATAAGGCTAATTCAAAGAAGAAAAAAAGCAATAAATTATACACTCAGTACTGCTTTTTTGGATTTTTTTAGTGTCTTTGTTAATTTTACTATTAATAGTAATACCTCTTCAAAATAATGGTACAATCCTCTCCAAGCCCCTCCCCCGCCCATCCCCCAGCCTGCTCAGTTTACTGCTAGACTTTTGATTTAAGGCTAGAGAAGACTTACAGGTTTTTCCTCCAAGCAGAAGGTGTCTTGCATTTGATGATAGCAGTGTAAGCTCAAAGTTCTTCTTCTTTCTGTAAAAATCTGTGTGTGTTATGATTAGAATCTTTGAGTTAATGTATGATTTGTTTCTTTAGATTGTACTAATCGTAATGTTCTGTGAGTGGCCTGTTTGTGATTTGGTTAGCAATAGCGGGAATGTGTTAGCATTTAGAAAAGACCTATTCACCTAGGTGTAAGATTGGTTGTTTTTTAACCAGTTTTTTTTTGGTAGATATATTGTGGGTTGGGTGTGCTCAGTCCTGATCATGGAGAACCTGTTTCAAAAATAATTGAGGTAATTTATTTCTGCTCTTGAGGAATCATATTTTTGTAAAGGGTAACTTTACTATAAGATGTCAGGATGCTGGATTCATTTGAATGTCTCCACCCCTGCAGCATGCATGCTTGTCTTAGTGAATAGATAAAGAGTTAGTGGCTTAGGTACTTCATCAGTGGACAGGTTACTAATGTTACTGTTTAGTGACAAATTAAGATGTAGGGTAAGATCCCCAAACAATTTGTTCATGGTTGTAGAAAAACATAATCTTACAGGTCCTTCTAAAGGTTTCAAACATCGGTTGAATAAGTGGCTGAAATTTTATTTGTAACATTGTGCCTGATTGTGTGAATGTGGGATCATTTGTTTGTTCTAGAGTTGTTCCGATTCCGATACTAGTATCGGAAATATCTCCGATACCACAACAAATTCTGGCATCGGCATCGGCGAGTACATGAACCCATATACCGATCCGATACCATTTTCTTAAAAAAGACCTAGTTATGACCGCAAGCTTTGCCTAACCGCTGCACGGTTCTTCTTCGCTGCTCAAAATGCATTGAAAACACAGGAAGTTGTGCTGTGTTGCCACAAGCAACCCCTGTTTAGAGCAGCGAAGAAGAAATGAAAACGCGTTAGCAGCCCTTATCTATATATGACTGGATCACTCATCACATTCTAAACTGCCAAAAGACAGTGAAGCCGCTACTATATTATAGATCAGTGGTTAGCAGTATGTCTCTGTAGTACCGGTAGTTACAGACTCTCGAGTATATTCAGTACCGGCAACTGCGTTCAGTCGCTTCCGTGTAAGTCAAAACGCAGGGCTCCAGACAGTAGCCGAATATATACTAGTGTCTGTGAATATTAAACTGCAAAATACTATTTAAATATTACTCCCGCAAAATCTACATCTCTGTGGGTGACTGGCACAGATGCGCGAGAGCTCGCTGTTTTGTAGTCTCTGCTGTGTGTCATGAGGACACGAACGCATAAACCGTCACTTCATGAGAATTTACCGTTTCATTTGAGAATACTGTCATATCATAAACACAGACACTCAAAGATCTTCATGGCAGCCCATTAAAATAAATGTTTGGTTTACATGAGTAAATTGACAATATATAAAGCTACTGTTGTAGCCTACAGTAATAATAATACATCTCTATAATAATAATAATTATGCCTAGATGGTTGCTTGTTTTTTACTTGTTTTTTACTTGTTAGAGATTATCTGATTAATAGATCTTTTTTTATATTCCTAGACTTATTTGTTGCAGTTTTTTTATACAGTTATATTGTAAAACTTAAATACCTTTTTTAGTTTGCGGTGTTAGATTTTTGGCTGCATTTGAAGTTCTTTTTTGCATAAGAAAATAAATAATACTGTCAAATTCATGTTAGATAATAAAAATACTGTAATAAATACAGTAGTTCACCATGTATTTGTTCATGTTTTATTGAGGGATCTGTCTGAAGCACACCATAAAAAAATTCTAGCAATTTACACAGGGCTAGTAGTATATACAGCTGTATATACAGATATACACCCAGGTATCGGATCAGTACTCGGTATCGGCCGATACCCTGAGCCCAGGTATCGGAATCGGTATCGGGAAGAGAAAAAGGGTATCGGAACATCTCTAGTTTGTTCGGAACATTTTACCATTGATTCACAGGTTCCACTTTGATGCAGGTAAGTAAACAATTCTAATATAGTCATTAGTGTTTGTTTGATCAACGAAGTGCAACGTAACGCTAAGCGTGGGTTATTTGTAATACCCGTGCTTCTCATATAAATGGATAAAATGGAGACAGATTTATTAACTTTTTGTCTTTGCAAGTAGTGTTAAGCCAGGTACACACTGTACGACTTTTTTTGCCAATCCTAAAACATTCACCTGATCCTACGCCAAAATCAGCAGTTTTTTATTGCTAGTTTGACATGTTCCCAAATTGTGCCACAACATACCTCCTCTTACTCCACACAAACTTTAATTTTTTCCTCTGTTTTTCTTTTCTAGACATCCCATAATCAAAATTATGGATAGAGATTGTTTTTGCTTGCTAGCCACAATTTCAGTTCCTCATGTGAGTGTGCCTAACCTTTACCGAACCTGTCATGGATTGGTGGAGTAAAATTCTGCAGTAATCTTCTTGCGTATGTCCGTTTTTAAGTCCTGAATGTCGTACAGTCTGACATTAATGACTTCTAAGATCCCACAGTGTGACATGGCTTATAGCTGGGATCATGTTCATACAGTCTATTTGTAAAGAACTACTATAAACAGGTCATTGTGCACCCAGCTTTAGACTGGATATTTCACTGTTTTCGACTTTTTAGAAGGTATATTAAATTTACAAATTATGCATATCTTTTGTAGGCTCTATGCCAATTTAGTTCAATATCAGGACATTACTTGGCTGTCACTCATCAAGCACAAGGTGTCGATTGACTGAAGGTGTGGGTTGAAGAAAAGACCTTTAGGCCACATACGTATTGTACACGTTAATTCAGAAGTGAATGCTTGCTCAGTGCATTGCAAATACATGAAAATCTTGCGTTTTTATTATTGTGATCGTTATCCGAGCTCCATAATAAAGGCAGCGAGAGTTGGTTGTTTCCAATGACTGTGCCATTAACTGGATCTATTTAGTTACCTATTAATGGTTTAACATTTACTTGCTCGGCAAGGTTCTCTTTATACTTATCATGACCGTAGGTTTCCACATTCGGGAAAATGGCAAGCAGATGCTTACACCAGGGCTGAAACAATAAGTCGACATTATCGACAACGCTGACAACAATTATAATTTTTTAATAATTATAGTTTCCATAAACATTGAACGTAAGATGAACGTAAATCTAATTACTAGTCTTCTCCACTAGATGTCACCTTCTTATTTGCATTGTGCGATGTTACCAAGGCGAATCAAAATATATTCGATTTGAGAACTTGTGAATTGAAATCGAATCAGTCTGGAACATCTGAATCGATACCCAGCCCTAATACTCATGGCGACGACCCTTTTTTTTTTTTTTTTATTCTTTCGGTAGGCGGTAGGGGTGGCACGGTTCAACTTTCACGGTTCAGTTTGTTTCACAGATTTAGAGTCACAGTTTCGGTACAGTTCTGTATGTGCTATGTTTATGGAAAAACTATACTTTCTAATAAAACTACAAGCAACCGCACAAATAAATACAAATACGATACAAATAAGATACAATAAATAAATACAGTGAATCTTTTTTTTTTTCTTCGATTTGTTTCAGCGAGCCATCTCAACCGTAGTTGGGGGTAATAATTTTGATAGAAGAAAATAACACTTTACTATTTGTGAACATCCTGCTTTCCTCTCAATGCCAAAATAAATCCAACAAACAGAATAAGATGTATGTACTATACGTATGCAAATATGTGTATATTTTAACGAATTGCAAGACTGAAAAATAGATTAGCCTTCCCAATTACCCAGTTAATCAATGTAATAATCGATGATTAGTAGAGATCACCCGATTGATCAACTGGCCGATTAATCTGCCAAGGTTTTTTTTAAATTAATCTGCTTTGGCCGATTGTGCTGCAGATTAGGACGATTTATAGGCAGGTGCATCTGCAGTGGGCCAAGCATCGTTTCGGAATGCTGTACAAGATAATCTCTCTCCCTCTGGCTGCATGAGACGGAGCAACTCACACTATCCAGCAGCGCCTTGTCCACATACATCTTCAGCTTACGATGCCAGGGCAAAAAAAAATTGACCAAACATATCAGACCAAAAATCTGAGTCTTATATCGGCCAGCCACTGCCCTGATTTCCAAATATCGACATTGGCTATGGATATACCCATATCGGTCGACCTCTAAAGATTAGCCAGTTAAACGTTTAATAAACGTTAGATTAATTGACTACCAAAATAATTGTTTGTTGCTGTTCTAGTTTACACCAATGTCTGCTTTAACACCCCTAGTGGCAACACTTAATGCAATGTATACTTGCGCAACACACGAAATGCAGTTGCATCTTAATTCAGTCTTTTATAATTATATTTGCTCTGTTGTGTCATTATTTCGGTGAGCTTCACATTAAATTGCTGTCGGAATGAGGCTTTGGAATACAAGATGGAAAAGGAGAGGAAACGGAATCTGTCAAGATGTTTTATTAATTTGTGAGCAAGATTTCAGCAACAACAGTCAGTAGTTCTTTAGAGGATGAAGAAGTAGAAAAAAAACTACATCAGATTAGGTTTTGGGATGAACCAGCTTCAGCTTGAAAAACATTTCGCCTTGTCTTGAAGTGGTGTAACCATGATGGTGGGACAGTATACATTTTTTATTTATATTTTATTTTTTGAAAAGAAACAAAGCCCACAGATGACCTTGACCTGAGGATAAAGAAATGTGCTAGATTAATTTAATCTGTGGACTAAATTAGACAATCTTTGAGATCAAGACACTTTGCATGTTTTGTTTCTTCACTCTTAATTCACAGAAACACTGCAGTTGCTACTGTTGGCCTTGCTAGGAGCCGAGCTGGTGGCCATTTTGTGTTATTGCAGTGCAATGTCTGAAATGGCAGAATGGGGGAGGTGCTCTTATAGACACTTTGCTGAAGTCTGGCTCTGAGTGGTAGCTGCAGTGTGCATGCTTCACTGCCATTGTGCCGTGTTTGGATCTAGACATTCTTACAGGAATTTTAAGCTCTAGATAATGAAATATGTTCCATTTCATGTATGTGTTTTACAATTGTGTGGGTTTTCCCAGTGATAATGTGTTATTGCTCAGAAAATGAGAAGAATTGATCATTGTAAAATTTATCACATTTTATAATAGATCAGATAGTTTTTGTGTATTTTACCAGAAACCTTCAAACTCCGTTCGATACACAAGGACTCAGTGACAACCAGTTAATGAGCTAGTCTAAACTGGTTTCTGCCAGTTTCTGCCAAATCTGTGAGTAGCTGGTTTGAGCATATAGTAGCGTGGAGAAATGATAGCTGTTTTCTTGTACATTGTTTTTTTTTTTAGATTAAGTATTTAACCAACAGTTCTAAGTTTTAATATATCTTTTTAATATATCTTGGATTTTTGTCATGGTTTAGCTCCAAATGTTTCTGCTCCCCTGAAATTTAGAAAATGGTATATTCCACTTCCAGACATGTATGTTTCTTCCTAGTTGTCTTCGGTCTCAGTAGCAAATTTATTTGCAGCTATGTCTCTAGGCTATTTTTATTATATAGAAATTATATTTATTATTAGAAATCTGTATTGCATTTTAAGCTTTTAAGACTCAAAAATGAACAATAATGTATATTTATTAATTTAATGGGTACTTTTATTGAGAGCTTCTTATACAGGCCTAAATAACCAAATTAAAAAAATAGACCTGATCAGTTATTGTAATATTTATTTAAAGAATAGTATAAAGGTACAGCAAAATTAAATGTATAAAGCTTCATGGGGAATAGAGAGCAGTAGATATGAAAAAAATCATAATTCTGGTACCAGGCCTCATAGTTGTTTCCTAATTTAGCAGCAGCTTTGATCTTGTAAGTGTATGCAGTTTCATTTTACACCCTGATGTTTTATTATTTTCAAGTGACAAAGGCACTCGTAACAACTCACTTAAAGTAATAGCTGCTGTTAGTGAACCTTGAATATAGAAATTATAGAATAACACCTTTTTAAATATTAATTTAATCAGCAATGTTTGGTCATGCAGTTCTATTTAAAATGAAGAGTGCCTATGCATATTTCTTTCCTCTTTCATCATTCAATTAAGACTGCAAGCTCCTAACTAGGTAAAAAAAAAATCTTTTTTTAGCACTTGTAGTTTCAGCAGAGTTGCATTGTTGCTTCTAATTAGCATTGTTGCTTCTACCTGTGCATGGTAAAGCATGCATGTGAGCATTCATCCAGAAAGGTAGCCAAAAATATCAAACCGCTGCATGCATTGCACGCTTAACGTTGCATGGAGAATTGCTTTATGTATTAGCATTTGGGAAGAGCTTGATTTTTGACTTCTTTAGCATTTTTGCATTTGTGTACTCACTTCAATGAGATTTACCCTCACTAATATTCATGTACTTCTGTTTCTCATCTTATACTTAATTTGTATTTCCGTACTTGGAAACACAACAGTTTGTTTAGACATGTAGAGGTCTTGCAGGCTATTCTGATCACTGTCAGTCAGGTTTTGCAGGATACAGTAGGGGTCCCGAGGACATTGTTTATTGGTGTAGAAGGCAACATGCTTTAAAGACGCATTTGCAAACATGGTAGAGTCCAAGCTATCCCCCCCTCCCCCTCCCATGAACTCTTTGTGTGCTCCATAATGTAGACATGCTTGAGTTGAGATACGCTTGAGAACCGCTGCATTACTGACTCATTTTCTCAATTAATTGTATTTTTAGATCAACAAACCTTTGTCTATACATGCACATATTTGTTAATGGTGAGGGGCACTAATTAGAGAGGATGCTGATCACCTTGATGCTAATTGGCGGATGTGTAGGACCTCTGAGTAAGTGGACCACAGATGGAAATGACAAGTAGTTGAAACCTGTTAGGAACCGAGGCAGTTGCAATGTCCAAATTAGCAGTGTCTCCCCTTCTCATTCCTTATAATGGTATGATCCAGACTCTCCCTGTAATTTTCCGTTGTCTGCTCGGAGTATCAAGAGGGTGGAGCTACACTGCAGTGTGACTGCTCTAGAACTAATTTCAGCTAGTTTGATATTTTGAGACCTGATTTATAAAGGAACAGTTCTCAGTTTCAGTTCTGTTTCACAGCAGGTCACCTGTAAAGTATATTTAGTAAGGGAAAAAGTAGAACCT